>NC_069118.1:18398538-18586038 GCF_025612915.1 Magallana angulata
GGTTAACCACAACTTCAAGTTAAAAACTTTAAGCTTAAACTTAAATGGTAAAATTTGTATTGGAACTACATTTTGCCAAAGAATTTAATCTTAACGCATGTATTCCCAGCAACATGCAAACAAGCTTGCCACCCGCTTTCAGTACTTTTAGTACTTTGATATTTCATACGCATATAACCAACCATCTTCTGGCGTCCTGTAATATTAGTGTACACACTTTTTAAATCAAGAACAGATTTACTTTCATAATGTCATCGTTCTCCAACTGAATATTATATTAGTTACGATTTAAATTCTATTATTTGTGGTGGCCCATGAACAGAAATATAGTTTCACTTCATACTGCTCTAGTATTTTCCTTTTCACCAATGTCTGTATAGATGTCGGCCAGTAGGCCCAGGAAATCGGCAGCATAAAGAAAATTCTCGAATAATTGCAAATATTAATATAAAACTCAATACAGCTCCAACATATATAATTACATTCCTACCAGAATTGGCCTTGTATTCTGGTGTTTGGTTTGTACAGTTTACTCTATCTTTGTTTCCATTTTCGTAGTTGGTTAACTCTGTAAAAAAAAAAACAACTCGTATATAATGATCATCGTTTACTTTGTGTAGATGTAGAGTCAGTTTAGAAATTAGAGTGTCAGAACGTTTAATTAAAAGAATGTTTAAATGTTCATTTGTAAATGTACCTTGCATTTTTGTGGTTTTCTTTACTTTGTCTTTGATCTCATATTCATGTATTGTTGTTTCTAGAATATTTTAATTAAGTTGTTTACTTTTATTGTTAAATACAACCCTTTCAGTGACGGTCAGACTAACATATGATATAAACAATCCTATGAAATTTTTAGATATATTAAAACATTTCTAAAACTTTAACTACACAAATTAATTTCCTCTTTAAAATATATCTTTTTGATATAATATATGCAAAATAAGTACAAATAAGATGAGGTTTTTTGTTATAATTATATTATCTACAGTTTTATATATGCTAGATTTATTTTAAATGTTAGCCATTATATTTAAATGAGTTTATGAACTGAGTGGGAGAAAATTGCCAAATATTTTGATCCACGATTAATAAACAAACTTATGTAATATTTTTATGTTTACTTAGAGTGCTTAGTTTCTCTCCAGCTACACTAGAAATAGTAAGACATAGACATGATGACAAGGTGAACAATTGCACTTTTGGAGACACAAAATGCCATAATATGATGCTGGACATACAGCTGAGCAGTTGACTCCATGATACCCAGACGGACATTCTAAACATAAAGATATAACGTTTAAATCTGAAATAAATGAAAAAAAAAAGATGTATTGTTCCTTGAAAAAAAGATATGCAGCATATTTAAAAGAGCTTTACAACTCAGAAACAGGCAAATGGTAACATGAGGTTGTGCGAAATAATGCTTGTTTAAACTGTGTTTTAAAGCAAAAAAACATAAAAACGCCTTTTAAAGTCATTATTTAGTAAACAGAAGCAACATAACATTTTCTGTAGGAACATAACCAAAAAAAAGATAAAGATCATAAAGCTTTCGAACGACGCCATACTGCTTTAAAAAAGAATGCACTAATACGATAAAGGCATTACTTCATTAAAAGTATGTTAAACGCATATTCAAGAAGTGTAATGCTGCAAACTAAAATGTCTTTTACAAAACAATGTAATTATGAAACTTTTTTTCCCAAAGAACATGGATTGGATCTCCTATCTTAGATTTTATGTTTTTATCAAAGAACTTGTTTGGAAAGACGTGCTAATTCACTCTCTTTCAGAACACCGCACGGGTAACATCTTTGAATAGTTCCAAGCAGTACGTGGATTTCAGTAGTCTGCTACTCCGGACCAAACAATATAAGGAAGAGAATTCGATGAGGCCAAGTATGCTTACAATTCCCCAAGCGAAGTGAGATGATAGGAATGTGAAATGTCCTCTATGAACGACTGGATTACAGCTTTGAATAGGTATATGGCAATTTATTGCATAAAGTATCCACATGATCAAGCTAAACTCGCAAAACATCTAGAAGCGGTCAGGGACATTGCAGATGCAGAAAATAACTTGTATTGTTACGATAAGGACTTCCGATCCTTAATTGAACAAGTCCAGGTGCATTGGAGAGACGTTCATATTGAATTTTACCTAAACACACGTCTTCTCAATCTATCAAAGCAACTAATTCACATAAGATTTGAGTAGAACTATCCCAAGAGAAGCTTGTTTCCAGTTTCAATTAGGTAAGCAGTGCAATGCAGGTCTTGCATGTCGTTTTCAGCACAGGTGTTACAACTGTGGTGGCTCGAACCCATTCATCCAGTGCACAAAACATCAGCGGCACTCTCATGTCTTACAAAGATTTATGTATCAGTCACCACAGCCAACCAAATTTGCCAATTCGTCGAAGTCAACCCCTCTTACCAAGCAAGGGCCCACACTAATCCAACCAAATAGACTTGCAGATTGGCTGTCTAGTTACATCGAAACTGAGACAAACTATAAAAAATGGTATTTCAAATGATTTTTCATTAGGGTTTGTTTGTGAATGTCCTGGTGTAGAGTCTTAAAATCTTAGATCAGCGTATATTTGTCCGGATATAATTGATGAAAATGTTCTTAAAGAATTTTTAAAGGGCAGAGTGTTAGGTCCAAATGATTCCAAACTATTTGCTGACGCACAATGTTCCCAATTAGGTTTGGTAGAGAAAAAGGTAACAGGTGAATTTAGAATGATGCATCATTTATCTTATCCTACAAACCAATCAGTTAATGATGGCATTCCACGCAAGGGATCATTTGTTCGGTTGGAGATGCCATCAGTCACATCAGGAACTGTGGAGTTGGTCCGTATTGTTGCAAAACTGATATAAATTCTGCCTTTAGGATAATCAACTTAATTCAGATTCGCTTGTTTTAAATGGAAGAATAAGTATTATGTGGATACATGTCTTCAATTTGCATAACTGGTCTCAATTCTTCGTGGATGATCTTTAAACGTTTTTCGACGGCGCTAGAGTGGATAGCGCAAAACAAACTGGGGATTTCGTGTATTTTTCATGTAGTAGACGATTTTATAATCACCCACAATTGCTCCTTACACTGTAATATGTGTTTGACAGTTGAAGGCATTTTATACTGTGTATTGACAGAGGCGTTCCAATATTCCTGGGGAAAACTTCTGGTCCTCTTCAGACTGTAACTTACTTAGGCTATGAGCTGGATTTGTGCAAGATGGAGTCTAAGTTGTCTCATGAAAAAATAGTAAAGTGCATAGATAGAATAAAGTTTGCAAAGACACATCGGTATCAGTAAGATTTTGTACAAAATCAGCATGACAAAAGAAGTGAAAGAGAATTTGAAAGTTTGGGAATATTTTTTTGATAAATTCAATGGATCTTCGATTTTCCTCCCAGATAAGTGGTCAAGGTGTTTCGCATGAGCTTAAATTGTACACAGATGCTTCGGGTTTGAGCGGTTATGCAGCGATATTCGGTACTCAGTGGTTCTATGGAAACTGGGATACTAACTGGCAATATAAAATATTGCAGTCTTAGAACTTTTTCTTATTGTTCTTTCAATAAAATTGTGGGGAAATATGTTGACTAACAAGTATATTTTTTTAACACGGATAATCAGACATTGGTGCTTGTTATAAACAAACATGCACGGAGAAAGATATCACGGCTCTTGTTCACGAGCTCGTTGCTGTCTCGAATATAATATCTACTTTAAAGCAAAACATTGAACATAAACAGAAAATATACTATTTGATTTGCTTTCTCGTTCCAAGGTACAGCAATTTCTACTATTAGCACCTTGAAAAACAACCAGTTGAGATTCCTAGTCTTCAGACATATCCAATTTGACCCGGTTGTGAACAAACTTCTGGATTCCGGTTTGACTGCGTCAACTTCATCATCATACACTCACGCTTGGTCGACGTTTGGGAACTTTGCGGAAAAGTACAATTTACAAACGGATATCCCCGTTCAACAACACATATCAATTCTCTATAATGCTTTTCTTTTCTCACAAGATTATGCGCTGTCGATGATAACATCTCATCTTTTTGCCATCAGTCACGTCCATTAACTCAATGGTCTCCAAGATCCATGCTTATCATTTATTTTACAAAAGTATTAACTGGAGCTCGTAAGCGCAAACCGATGACTGATGTGAGAATACCAATTACTAGGGCTATCTTGCAAAAACTCCTTGCTTCTTTACAACATACTATATCCAATCTATACGAAAAAATTCTATTTCGAGCAATCTATTCGTAAGCCTCTAATGTTTTTTAACTATATTTTATTATGCAATACATCACATACACGGATAGTTTTATGAGAATCGTCGAAATTACATTCAGCTTAACCGTTTCAAATCAAAATATGCTGCATTTTAACGAATTATCTATCGTAAATGACACAATATTGATTAATTTTGTATCGTTCAGTGCCTGAAGAATTACATTTATCAAAAAGGAGTGCTATGAAAAATCTCAGACTGCACAAAATAGTAAATACCGTCTTTCTTGCAATACGGTATAAAGAGTTGAAATAATTTGCAGTCTCCGGGTTGTGCACTTCCTCTCCTTTGTGATTGGAAGAAAATACATGCTGTGAAAATTTTCAATTTTTTCATTGGTTGAAAATATGTTCGGTGCAAGGGAGTTAATTTTCTGATCAATTTTTTCACGTACGACTTAACAAATTTTGTAGATTTCATATCTTAAAAAGTTAAAAATAGAAAAAGCGACGCAAATTGCTGTGAATGAATTTCAGTCTTTGATTTTCAGGTCCAATTAGTTGAAAACAATATTCTATTATAGCTATTGAAATTATTTGCTTTTCTTTTATTATATTTATTCAAATACAAAAATGTAAAATCGATAGGTAATAATATTTGTTAAACAAAATGCTAAATGCAGCGATATAACTTTGATTTTATCAAAATAATACGAGTCTACGACCCTTCCTAAGATCTCTTTTATCATACTATAGTCGATCTCAACTTCTAACTCGTGTTACGCATTTCTCAATTTTAGACACGCAGGCTTAAAAGACACATAATGATATAAAAATGTTCCAAACGCCATGTAGAGGAAGGTGACATAAAAAAAAAAGTCATTTGTCTTTGATAACTAATTGCTGTTTATAGTTTGCTCTTAAGACGGTAAGCTTTTTTTAAAGCTAAACTTGTTTTGATGATAGACTCAAATTCCCATAGAATACGATCTGGCTGTTTCTTTTAAGTAACGTACTGGTATACATCAACAGTTATTTAGTTAATTTACTTACTTTTAACAATCAATTAATAGCTCTTTATTAACGTTAACTCTTAAATTACATAGTTTTAGTTCTTTGTAAATCATGAACACAATACATTCAGTCATGTTAATTGATAAGATTTGAATTGACTCCTGAAATATTTTATAACATGTACACGTCGTTCGATTACTTCAACTCTAGATCTCGTTATATCACATACAAAGTAGAGATTTGCAATTGTATGAAAATTAACGTATTCTTTTGTTTTAATTGGTAGCTACATGTAAATATTAAAAGTTTTGAAATGTAGCTGAAAAGATGTGGTGTCATTGAATTAGCTTCATTTATATGGTCATACATATTGTTACATTTTTATGTTTCCTATAAATTAAAAGTGCAATACCTTTGCAAATGCCTCCATCATTATAATAATTGTGGATACACTTTTGAATTTTGTCTGCAAAAGCTCTGAAAATCACGATGGGATGTAAATTAAGATTAATCTGACTGAAAACAGGCATACTCTCTCTCTCTCTCTCTCTCTCTCTCTCTCTCTCTCTCTCTCTCTCTCTCTCTCTCTCTCTCTCTCTCTCTCTCCCGAAATCGATCGATTGAGATAATAGGTAATGCTTACATATAAATGTCATAAGATGGATGAACGTGATTTGAAAACACTATTGAAATGTTTATAATAAAAGGCACACTTACACAACAAGTATTGTACAGAGATAAAAGTATGTATTTGGTCAAAAGACTCATTAATTGTTCCACTCCTAGTAACGAAACTTTCCGAAAACATACCTTGTGAAATTATTTAAATGGACTGTCCACAGCAATGGAATGGCAACTGTAAATCCACAATGAGAATTTGGGTATATGTTTTATTCAAAAAATGCAATAATTCCCATTTAACATTATATTTCATCTCTGTAAATGAGGAAATAATTAACAGATAAAAAGCATTAAGGAAATTTATGATTGTGTTAAATAGAAAATTTTTGAATATTATTCTATTTGCATTCCACATATATATTGACGAGTGTGGAAAACGATGTAAGTCCAAACACAATAATCGGAGTAGAGGGTCAAAAGTTAAAGGATTGGTTCTATGATGAGGTAACAAACGTCGAAGATTGATAAACTGCAAGCAACGTCATAAGATAAATTGTTTTGCCTCAGACTAAAATGCCTCGACGTGATTGGATGAAAGGCATCTGTTACTGCCTTACAAATTAACGTAAACATATGTACGGCAACATGGTGGAAGTAACGTTATTTAAACAGATTTTTAAAAAAAAAACCGTTTAATCGTACCTTTCGTCTTTAAAAAAGCATGGTCACGATTTTCGTCAAATTCTATTTTTATTATTTACAATGCTTTAGAAATGCATTTCTAAAGATCAAATGAAATTTGAGAGTCAGTCTTTAAGATTTAAGCTGGATACAGAGCTCACAAATCTGTGTCATGTTAACAAAGCTCGTGCCCTGTTTTTTTTGTTTACATAGGTACAATTTACAAATTAAAACATCTTTCAAGCTGATTTTTCTATCTTCTTATTCATTTCAAGCATGGATTAACAGTTCGTAACGTTTAACACATTCATTTAAGGTCTAAATTTGAAATTTTTTCTTCAACATTCCAAATGTAAACAAAAGCTTTTTTTAAATGTCAAAGAATTGTAAGCTCTGTAACTCGCTTATAACTCACCAAATGACACTCAAATTTTGTTTGCCTATTAAGAATGCCTCACTGAAGCATTGTAATTATTCAAATGGGAAAAATAATTTTTGACCAAAATCGTGACCATGCCCCTTTAAGGTAGTCCATCCATAACTATCATATTTCATATCTAATATATTGAAAGTTTGATCACAAAAATCTTAGTGTGATTTTAAGGGTTTTATTACAGCATTGGATAATGATTTCTTTTAAGTATACAGTCTCATAACTGAAGCGGTGTGTGCATACAAATTGTGTAACGCGCGTTAACGCGTTATGAAAATTTGTATGAACACATCGCTGCAGTTATGAGACTGTATATCTCAAAAAGTCATGGTTTAATATTTACCTTTTTTAAAATCATGCCTTGTCTGCAAATGTGATTTATACCTTAAAATTCCTATCGTTTCCTAAGGGTAAGTTCATATTAATGGAAAAGCTATGGTAAAAGGCGCAAAGCTTGACAGTTGCGGTTTATAGCGTTCAACGTTTGTGACGTGTTAATGAAACTCGTCATTATAACCTTTGAGGATCCCGTGTGCATTACTTAATTGGCACCATTTAATATACACAGCCCAAAATGAGTATGTTTGATATGTATTGGTTAGATTTGACGGTAGAGATGGTGAATGGTAGAGACATAGTAAACAGAATATATGATTTTAGTGATTCATTTATCTCAGATATTTTGATACCGAAAAATAATGATTTTTGGTGTGATGTTTTTACCTCATGGCTATGTGTCATGAAGAATACTGAAAATGAAATGTATGCAAAAAAATTTTTTTTGTATGTTCCAGTTTAATGGTTTAATTCTCATATAAGGGTTAATAACAACAGTGTTTTCTACAAACAACGGTATTAAAATGGTGTTAAAATGTAAATTTTTATCAAATGATGGCAACCTTTTATAAAAAATATGTTTCAGCAAATATTCAATATTTCAAGTCTAATGCAGTACAATAGTATTATTTCTATTATTTCCATTTTTTAAAATGTATGTCATTGAACAAAAATGTTGTTCAAAAAAGAGGTAGTCCATATCAACCTTTTTTATTTTGAAATAATTCTATTAAATGAAAAAAGTAAAAAAGTGATTTATAATTGTGTTAACAAAAACAATATTAATCCAACTTCAGTATATAAATGGAATGATGAGCGGTCTTCACATGGACTTGCTAATATATGTTTACAAAATGTGTTTAAAGATTGTTTAAAAATTACAATTGATTCGTCCTATCAATGCTCACAGTACAGAATCCTTCATAGGATTTTCCCTGTACATGTATGTAACATGTACTACCATAAAAAAATCAAAATTAAATCTTATGACTGCTGTAGATTTGTGACACTGAAATAAAACTATACTGCATGTGTTAGTTATGTGTGAAAAATATTACCTCTGGTGAGAAATTTCAGCCTGCATATATACACAACAACCTCTGATAGAGTCGGTTTTAATGTTATCAATATTTATTTTAGGTGAGACACCATTAAATGGTATCACCAATGTGATGAATTTTATTATATTCATGCTTGTTACAAAGTATAATTCCAGATATAATGTGTGACCTTTTTATGCCATTTGAAAATAAAATATTACATTGAAAGATGTGGAGCAATTGTTAATTTTTAATAACCAGTGGTCTCTCTGGAAACATATTTTTAAACAAAACTAGTAATGTATTACTTTATATGTTTTAGCATCGAGAACAATAATTAATTCACTCTTTTTTTATCTTCCCTTTACCTGTGTAAATTTAAAACAAACACTTAACTAATGCGAATATATGTACATGTATGAATGGGTGGTCAAAGGGAAAAATAGAAATTTAAAAAAACCATTTTAAAATCATACATGTACTTTAAAACTGTTTATAAAAATAAAATGAATAAACGTAAGTAAAAAAAATTTAATTTATCATTAGAAAAAATTATCTTCTAATATCTCATAATTCATTCATATTTAATGTCTGTAAATAACTGTTTGTCCATAAACAAAAAATATTATACATAATTTACTGCTGATATTCGGTATTCTTTTCAAAACAATAGTTTGTTCTTTTAATTTTTTAATAATTTTGTTTGTCAGATAATTCAATACAAAGATCATCTAGTATCATTGTATTTTTTAACAATCTGAACAAAAGGTGTATCAGAGAAAACTAAGAATTTGTTATCAGTGTTTTTTTTAACTTTCAAATGAATAACGATAAGTACATTGAAAAAAAGTGTGAAGGAATTTCAAGTAATTACTCTCTGATTTTTATTTAGATCTGTAGCATTTTGTCTTTCCAAGGCAACAAGCAATATCGTGAGAATCCACTAAAATTCTCTCATTTTATTATATCAGCATTTTTTTTAACATTAACATCATTCGTCTCTTTTAAGTCATTAAAGATCGTAAGCTGACGATTAACATGCTATGGATACAACCATCATTCACAAATTTCATTAGAATCCCTTGTAACCTTGCTTACGTAAATAATACGTCACTTTAAATTTGATAAAAAACAATATAGCTCAATACAGTAAAAAACTCGCACAAACTGTCGGTAAAATAATGTAGGTCCAGTAGCAAAATGCATTTATTAGAGAGTTTAAGCAAGGAAAAGTTTACGTGTATGAGTATCGGTAACTAGGAGAATATCCTAATTTGATGCTCATTGCGTCGTAATTTCTGCATTTCGCGTAATTCTACATATTGTATAAAAGTGAAGAAACAAAAGTGCATGGGCTATAGACTTGTAGTTTTTAAAACTTAAAATATAGTATAAGCGTAAACAATATTGAAAGTGAATGAGAGGATAAATCAAAATCGACTGTACACTGAATTATATAATAGATATCAAATTTTACCATACACAGTATGGTACATTGAATATGTTGAAAATATCAAATTGTTTTACTCATAAGAGTACACATGCAGATTTGAAGCTTATCTTGTAACAAACTTGTACAAGTTTCAAACGTATCCGTAGACGTACAGGTTCAAATTCTTGACCTCTCCGTTCTTCGCAAAAGCACTGGAACCCATTTATCGCAGTAAATTTCTATAATTCATCTCTGTAGTTGTGTACTATCCCGGAGTTAGTGCGAATACTTGCAGAATATTCAACAAAATTGAACCAAAATGGAAACCGTACACAAAAACTCTCGTCAAATTTTAAAGCTCTTCGTGTTTGCTATCCTCTTTTCCTTATTAGTTTTGTTTCAAAAAAATTTCTTGAATATTTATAAGATCATATAATGAAGTTCTCAACTGCGGATAACCATACTAATATTTTTAAATTTAAATGTAAAATTACTCATATTCATAAAAATATCTACAGCAAATCATTAACTAAAATATTTGAATAGAAATCTAAATAAAATTTAAATAGGTTTTTTTGGTATGTAATATATTGTTTCAATAATATAAAATTAGTTCGAAATTGGTTATTACACTGTTTTCACTTCTATAGTTTGTATCATTTTGGGAGTTCCTGAACAGCACCGAATTTCATTCTACTCTCACACTGTCTATTTCAGCAATATCCTCATAAACATCATTAATGATTGTCCGTTTGCCAGTAGGTTGAGGAAATTGGCAACCTAACCACAACTCTCGAATTATTACAAGCATTAATATGAAGCATACTACAGATCCTATTGAAATAATTATAATTCTACCAGAGGTGGTTAATTTGTTTCCCGATGCTTGCTTTTTGTCTTCTATTTTATCCAAAGTTGGGATGTAATCGCTCGCTGTCTCTAGTAAAAATGAATGAGCGTTTATATTTTTTTATTTGGCATAGTGACGACATGCACCAAAGTAATACTATAAAAATAAATATGCAAAGCATCAATTTGTATATCGAAACATAATAAAGATTCATCAGGAGATTGGAAATTAAGCAGACCATGTTTTTTGTTGATAATATTCAATTGTCTTAATGAAGAAGTACAAAAGTAGCCTCAATCAAATAGTTACATTCTTTTACATGTAACGAGAGTATCATTACCAGAAGTGGTTAATTTGTTTCCTGATGCTTTCGTTTTGTCTTCTATTTTATCCCGAGTTGAAATATAATCGCTCGCTGTCTCTGGCGAAAAATTTTTTTTGTTTTATTTAATCATTTTTTGGTATAGCACCAAAATAATACTATAAAACAAATATACAAAGCATCAGTTTGTTAATCATATGTAATAATCAGGAGATTGGTAATTACATGTATAAGCAAACAACGTTATTGGTTGATAATATTAATTATTAAGAAAAACGTATTGATGAACAAGTACAAAACTAGTCTCAAATGTATGGTTATTCCTGAAACATGTACTGAGAGTGTCTTACCTTCTATAAAGGGAGAAGAAGAACAGCCGTAGACATGATGACAAGGCAAACAGTCACATTTTTGGGCACATCGAGGACCATAATATGATGGAGGACATATATCTGAGCAGTTGTCATTGTAGTAACCAACCGGACATTCTACATATTGCATTGTGAATGTTTATAATTTATAGCATACATTGACAAACAATAATCATATTATATACTTTGATAGTGGTTAAGATAATACCAGAAGCTTGCATGACATAGTTTCTAAGGATTTAAACCATAAATACGTGCATACGTATTTATTGGTAAAGTTGAAAATACCATATTGATATTAATAACTTATCATCGTCTAGAACTACAACCAACTTTTGAATTGAGATGGTGTCCTACCAGGTTGATGATTATCTAGCTACAAAATGATTTCTCTATTTCTTTCTCTATAAACTACTTGTTAATCTTCGAATAGTTTAATACCTTTACATTCGTTCCCATCTTTGTAATAATTGGTCGAACATTCTAATGGACTGTCTGCAAAAGCCATGAAATCCATTTTTAGTGATGTAATTGTTATTATCTTACTGTAATTAGCAAGCTGGTTGTAAAATAAACTTACAGACTGACTTAGCAAAAAACATATCAAAATGCAGATTACAAATAAACAAAACATACCCTTTAGAGCAACCATTGAGGTAGAGGTTCAACAGCAATGGAAGTACAATTGTAAAACCAAAATCATATTTAGAGTACATGATTTTTCCAACAGTTTGTTTAGACATCCTTTATCTATCTATGCTTTATCAAACATATCGATTAATTAAATATTGAGGACATTTTGTGAATGTGTGAAAAGGATTCATAAATCAATATAAAATGGTCATGTAATGTTTATGACATCATTTAAGGAAATTGTTATACTTATTTCAAAATTTCTAAATATCAAAATTTAAAACTTATTTTCGTAAAATTTATTTTTAAAAAGTTTTAAAAGTTTCACTTTATATAATTGTGCATGTTTGTGTCTTTATATAACGCATATTGATTTCCGTTCCATTCTTGGTTTTGGACCATACACAGTAAACTCTTAGTATCTAGTTCTCATAATGTATAGTGATTGAGAAAATAAGGTTTCACAGTCGTTGTCCGAGCAGTATGAGTGATGGACGCTTTTTTTACTTTATCTTTTAATTTTATTTTTAGTTTATTATCTTTAATATAATAGATGTTTTTTATGCGTTTATTTTTAACCAAGAACTTATTAGCAGCTATCGCAGGTCTTGCGTGACGCAATTTCAAATGTCACAAACCCTTGACTCTTTGCGACAAATAATGCAATTAGCCCTAATTTTTCTAACAGATATAACTGGAAGAGTGATGTTTGTAGATGTAGAAGAATGTTTGCGGGGCGTTCGAACATTATCATCATTCACTGTCAGGTACATTCAACTGAACTCTTATCCGTATTAACAGCTGCATCATTTGTATAAGGGGACGTACCTGATGCCGGGATGGCAAGGGGACGGAAAACTCTAACTGGCCCTCACCTATTTTTGTCTAATCTATTAACCTTCCGCCTGTATTTTTCGCAAAATTGTTACCAAATGAAACCAGTGCACACAATCTTTGCAAAGAACAAACTGAATCTACTTTGCAGTACTTCCCACAAAATTGTACCATTTCCTATTGATGTTCTGGAAAGGCAAACGCAGCAGTTATTGCTCGGCTTGTTTTTTTTTTAAATGTGGCACCTGTCTCGAGTAACACTGATCAAATTTAAATATACAAAATGCACAATTCTACATTTAAAAAAATAATAAATCGGTGTTTTTAATATGCCGCTAATTTGAAACAAAGTTTGCCCACAGATGGAATCGAACCATAGCTTAAAAAACAACTTACTAATCTAATTCAGAACTTACACTTGATGATGATATCATTCTAAAGTATAAATCACCTCCAAGTAGGTTATAAAAAGGCATTTATGAAATGGTTTAATCAGACTGGCATAAAATATTTTTGTTCATATCTAAGATTTGATAAGAATTATTAATTTAATATTCTGGTCTTACAAATGTAATAATACGCATATTTGCGAAATACGTAATCAAATGATTCATCATTTTTGTTCATTCTCGTCTCGTATGAATTTACATTGAATTGAACTAAGTTTCAAATACTCGAGAACAATAATCATCACTTCGGACTACCAATACGTGACGCGAGTATTTAACGTTTAGATAAATCATTATTTAGCATTACTTTTGTAATTAAAATCATTTTTTAAAAAGCAGGTCATGAAATTGCACAAATAAACTAACAAACATAATTGCATGTTATAGTATCTAGCTTTCAATTATCTGTGTAATAATTTAAACATTCCAAATAAAATATATCAAATGCAAGTTCATTTTTTTTAATTTAGAATTCTTTTGAACAACACAGTACTGCACTTCACATTTTGTTCTAATACTTTCAACATCAGCAGTATCTGCATCAACACCAGCTGAGACTGTGTTTATGCTAAATAGTTGAGTAAATAGGCAGCATAAGTAAATTCCTCGACTAAATATACATGTGTATGAATAAGAAACATATAACATATTCAATCGTAATTTTTATAATCCTACCAGAAATTGTTCTGTTTCCGGATGCCTGCTTGTTGTCTTCCTTTTTACTCCGAGTTTCAAAATCATCGTTTGTTGTTTCTGTTGAACAAACGGGAATTTGTTTTTAAAATTCATTAATCTATTTTGCTTTATTTATCAGTTTAATGGTTTTAAAACAGTGTAGAAGCAAACAATATCAACTATTAAAATGACAATACGCATATTCGCATCATAACATTTTTATGCTGATTTTTATCATGTGATATCTTTGAGTATTTCATCACAGGTTTAAATATTCAATTATTGTTTGACCTGGTAAAGAACTACTTCTAATCATTCACAAGAATGATACAATTATTTAAATCTGCCAACTCATGTGATATCAATATTATTCATTCCGAAATTCCTCCTAATCGATACACACATATGTTTGTATCAGATAATGCTTTTCATGTGTCAATCACACACATGTACGAGGGTTGTCCCAAAATAGCGTAGACAAGTGGCGTTATTCAGTTAATCGAAAACAAAGGAAGATGAAATGTGTGCCACAAAGGGTTCAAGAAATTTGCATTCAAATAATGTTTTAAAATTGAATATTATTTGAGATTAAATTAGTGAAATGAAAGCATGTTAGATCAGAAATTCGACATGCGGCGCAATGTTAAAAACAAAAAGTTAAAATCAACATAATGAATTGAAAATTGGGCGGAAAAGTACTTTTCGAATGAAAAAATTCAAATAAAACATACACTGATAGTTGATAATAATTCTTTCATATACTCAGAAAATGTTTTGGCTATAACAAAACTTTTAAATATTTTATATCGCGTTTTGTGACAAGTTGAAAAGTTAACAGGTAATAAAATGACGTTGTCAGCGTTTAAGGCAGCGCAGCAGTAACTGATACAATATTGTAAAGACCATGAAATAAATCTTAAGCGGCTTTGGAAGGAAATGAAATTAACGAAATCGATGAGAAATGCGTTTTGTGAATAAGTAGTTAAACAACATTGAAAATATTTGAACAAGTATGATGACAATAAGTGGAAAAAAAGAAACCCCGAACGATATCAATGGACGTCAAAATGTTGAACGTCACATTTTGGTAAGACGGACGTTAGACAACAAGTAATTCAGGGCAAGTTTGGAGCCGACAGATCGTTTGTACTTAGAAAATATTTAAAAACAAAACAAAACTAGAAATATATATTGAATGTGCACGCAGAGTACATGTTCAAAGATAATATTTTTTCTAGGACATTTTCGGAAATAAAACATAAATGTTATCGTGAACGATGTGGAGGGTTTAGCAACAACGTAAAACTGGAAATTTTCGACGTCGCACATTGCGCCGCCTGACAAAACTTGTTGTTAATAATTATTCATTTTCTCGAGAAATGAATAAAGTACAGGTTTGAACTTTTCAGCATTGTTTGCAAAAGGGTCATTGAAGAAAACACAGAAGTCTAATGAAATTGCAGTGAACAGATTATAAATTATGTGTCCTGTCTACATTATTTTGGGACAACCCTCGTATGTACAGTTAACTTCCTTAAACGATAATTAAAACAAAGGTTTTTATTAACAACAATATGTCTTACAGATAATTTACAATATCTATTTAACACATTCCATGTCTCGAAGGTTGGTATTACAAAACCATTAACTAGAAACATTTACTTCGACTGACTAGACTTCTTACGAAAATACACATTTTCGTTTAAAACTCAAAAGCGGATTTCCATAAGCCCTATGCCCACAACGAACACGTTCTTATCAATTACATGTAATAGTTATTCATAATTTACAAATTACACAATATATTCTGGTGTTTCAGTGATTCCTCGTGTCCTCTTAACTTTTTGAACAAGCCTCGTGGTGGTTTTTTTTCAGTTTTATTACAACAATCATTGTATGCATATCCTATTTAGTGTTTTTTCTTCTAAATTTGAAAATAAAAAGCGCAACCCAAGTATGCCAGATCTTTGAAAAAAACAATATAGTTACATTTTTTCAATAAAATAAAATTAAGCTTCCAAACAATATTCAACAAACTTTAAATAGTTTATAACATATTGCGTTGACAAATTTCATTGCATCTAACAGGTATGCACAATTTTGACGCAAATATTTGTTTACGTTATATAAACGCTTTAAGTTATTTTATTCTGAAAATCAGATAAATAAATTCGCAAAAAATCACCAAAAAGTAAATACTTGTTAACAAAACTTGCTATTGGTTGATACAGTTATCATGAAATAATAGTCTTGATAAAAAAAAAGTACCAACATCATTCTTATTGTAACATCTATAATACGTACTGAGTATCTTACCTTCTATAAAGAGAGTAGAAGAACAGCCGTAGACGTGATGACAAGGCAAACAGTCACATTTTTGGGCACAAAGAAGGCCATAAAGTGGTTCAGGACATACATCTGAGCAGTTGTCATTGTAGTAACCGGCCGGACATTCTACATATTGCATTGTAAATGTGTGTAGCATACTTTGATAAACAATGATCATATTATATACTTTGACAGTGAATAAAATATTATACCAGAAGTTTCCATGACAAAGTCTGTAAGGATTGAAACCTTACGTGCATGCGTATTTATTGGTAAAGTTGAAAATACCATTTTAATATTAACAATTTATCATCGTCGAGAACTACAACTACTTTTTGAATTGAGATGGTGTCCTACCAGGTTGATGATTATTTAGCTACAAAATATTTATATCCATATCTCTATACACTACTTGTTAATCTTAAAATGTACAATACCTTTGCACATGTTCCCATCTTTGTAAAAATTGGTCAAACACTCTGCAAGAGCCCTGAAATACATTTTAAGTAATGCAATCATTATTGACTTACTGTAATTAGCAAGTTGTTTGTGAATTAAATATACGGATACATTTAAAAGAACAAAAAAACTGCAAATTACAATTTAAAACATACCGTTTTGTGCAAGTATTAAGGTATAGGATCAACAGCAATGGAATTACAATTGTAAAACCTAAAACATGCTTCGGGGACATGTTTTCTCCAAAAGTGCATTTAAATATCCTTAATCAAACATATTGCTGAATTTAATATTGAGGAAATTATGTGAATGTGTGAAAAGGACACATGAAACAATGGTAAGTGGTTATGTAATGTTAACATCGTTTAAATAAATGTGAAGGGGATATAGATGGGGGTCGGGTTTTTTAAATGTAATTTTTAGGCAGGTCTCAAATGATTTTAACTTTTTAGGTATATTTCAGCTATTCTATTCATATATAACACAAACTGCTTTAGAAACATCCGCATTTTGTTCTTAGCTGATGCTGAACAACCATCCGAGCCTCAACTCCGACCCCACCGGCCACACATATCAGCAGCCCGTATGACCCGTATGAACCGGACAGCCATGTGGATCTCCCAAATCACGGAGCACCTCGACGACGTGGACGACCATGAGTCAGACTGTCTTCTCCCTTAACATTCCTTCGCGGTGTAAACTTCGTATTAGTGTTTGCTCTGATGTTATATATATATTTAGTATTCAAATATTATTTGAATTCGCCATTCTTTAATTCGCTCATTGCCAACGAGGGCGAAAGGAGCGAAAATAAATGTGGGTGAATATTCTTTGTCACTAGTGTACATTTTCACAATGTTTTGATTTGTGCAAGTAACAAAATGATAAAGCAAATTTCGATATAGTTCCAGGACTGATGTAATTTACGGTCATTTTTTGTTAGTTCTATCATGTTTATGGATGTTTTGATTTTCGGTTTTACGTTATATTTTTTTTGTAGCTGTGCCTTTCCTTTATGTGCCCTTAACTTCCTGGTATGTGTATTTATAAACCCTTGAGTCAAAGTTTGATTCTTGGTGTAACAGGTGTCTATAATCAAAATATAATCATTGATTATGAATGATCGTTCCGTTGCAATCAATAAAAATTTAATATTTTATGCAATTTTACTTCCTTACATCTGTTCATGGATATTCCCCCTGATTACACATTGAAACAGTTTGACGGACAAGTTTTCATTCGGTCAAAACTATATCAATAACTTTAAACATCAATGATAAATTTTTGCAACCAGTACTTCATACATGTAACATACATGTAGCATCCAAATCACGAAATTCCGGAATTATACACATGTAAGTCCAAGATTCGAATATCTCGTTCTCTTTGAACAGATTTTCGAAAAGTACGATATGACAGACAAATGAGCCATAAAGTTGAAAAATCTCGCCATTGTCAGACGTTTTGCTATACCTTTAGAAATAAAGCTAGCTACATGTAGATGAAAACATTTAACACTCATATTTCAGAAAAAGGAATTGCACTAGATAATTGAAATCAATCTTTTAAAACATTCACATATCAAAAAGAAAATAAACCAAATCTATAATAATTTGACTTCCCTCTAAAGGAGACCTGTCCATTTATCTGTACTAACTTAAAAGCTCCTCAAAATTAATCATAGTGTGATCTCATCAATTGAAAACACTAATTACTTAGGATTACCGGTTGTTTGTGTCATATATGAAATCAAACGGTCAATATCTGGTAATGCAACTTTCCTTCTAACTTTGAGTTTTACTAAATCAATGAAACCACAATATAATGTAAGTTTTAATTCCAGATATTCTCTGGTTCAAATCATTTCTAAATATAATGCATGAACGCATTTTAAGTAGTCATAAAGAAGATATCATGCATAACAATCAAGTGATATATCTTTCCAAACTTGATTTATGAATTGGTAAAAATATACAAAACGTATCAACAATTTAAAGGGATGTGGGTGATTTCTTTGATAGCACGTGTCCTTTTCCAGTCACTATCTAACGCAATAATGTTCTGACATTCTGATGTATGAGCATCTTGCTGCAGTTGTTTTGCTTTATTTAGTGTAGTCCCCACTCTCACAGATCTCTGTCTGGCGCCCATCAATGTTGATCTTGACAGACCGACCCCCAGTCACTGCAGCATACAATAAAAAAGAAGTATAAATTGTATAAATGTAACATGTTTTCTGCACTTCTAGCATTGAAATAGTATCAAAGTTTCTATTCATTTGACTATATGTAATTTTAATTTGCTCTATATCTTGCGTAACAGTGAATCAAATTATTTCGATAATGATAATCCCTCAGCATTATGGTATAGAAATGGTATATATTTTCAGCACTTCTTTCATTGAAAATAGTATTAAAGTTTATCTTAGTTTTATATTTACGCATATTTTATTTTCTTCACATCTTGAGTGTATCAGTGAATGAAGTTAATCTTGATAATGATGATTACCTCAGCATCTCTAATTAGTGCTATAACTCCATCCAGTGGATTGTTCTGCTGTCATTCCTGTTAAATAATCAAGAACATTATGAAAAAACCATCTACTGAAGTATTTAAGAGTATTCACACAAAATTGATAATGATAATTATATTTCATCATCAATAATTCCATTTCCTTAGCTTTGTAAACAATTCTATTATAGTGACCCTAATTGTGACAGTGGCGTTTTTCTGAGTAAGGGAGCCACCTCCACATTACAACTGGGTGGTAGTTTTATGTACCTTTTGGGATTATTATGGACGTCAAGCACTTTTATTATCTAGGTGTCATTTCATCAAGTGCATGTCATTGAGCACAATACACGGACAAAAATGGTTTGCATCAGCATGCTTTGGAGTGCCTGGAGAAAAAATAGTTGCAATATCAATAAAGACGCGTCCAATTTCTATCAATATCCAACACCCTATACTATAATTGTAATGGTAATCTCTTTGTGTCCAGTGTTTGACCACTGAACCAGCCTGATGTGTTTGCTTTGTCTCCTGCTCCACGTACGGTTAAAGTGCTGCCTAAATTAGAAACTTATAACAATTGTTAGTTAACGATTTACATGTAATTAACTAATTCATCAACAAAAAACAACTTAAATGGCAAAGCAGTCAAAGGGTCCTTTTTGAATAGCTCTATCAGACGGGATCATCATGATTTTCATGCAAACATTGAAATAAATAAAATTTGAATTCTTTAAGAAATAGAGTCCATTTTAGCTTACAGCTTGGCAGAGGCTCATCAAATTCAAGTTGTGGAGAAGGACTTTTTATGGGATGGTCTCAGAAACTAGTTCTAGGCCTTGATTGGTGCTGGCTGAAAGGTTGAACATTTTTTGATTGAGGTCCTTATAATATACATATCAGCAGTACAAGGCTTAAAATTTAGAGAGACAAAACGTGTTGACATACATTGATGATTTGTCTTTATACATTATTATTTAATTTTAATGATGTTATAAAGTAACATGGATGCAAAGACAAGGAAGATATTATATATTTAATACGACTTCATTCTTCATTAAATAATGCGCATCATTTTTTTAAAATATCTGTCAAAATGCATGCCTTTGACAGGTGATCACTTTTGAAAAAAAAATTTAACCGCTACAATTGTATATTATTCTAACCATAAAGACATCAGGTCTCCTGAGATGAATTCATTAAGATGTATGTGACTTATGCATGTGTTTAGTGCACATCATAGTGACAGCTAATGCAGTTGTTATGATTTTCATCCATTCCCGGTTTTTGGATTTGATGCAGTTTTGTTCAGTAGATCGTTTTGTAAAAACCAGTTCTCCTGATCTCTCATCATGAAGTGGTCTTGAAAACATATATCATAACATTTATGTGTTAGGGGCTCTCATAATTTAACGTTAATTAAGCCATCATTCAAGTGATGAACATTCGATCTCCCTTCTATCCACTAGAATGACCTCATAAAAGTCACACACAGAGAGCATATCAAAATACTGTTCTTGAAGTTGAAAGTGGTTTGGAGGCTTTTCTGAAGACATCAGTAGTTTAATAGAGGCGATACTGAAGACATTGATTTTTATCCTGAAATGCTTTTTTATCAATAGTTGAATTTTCAATTATAATTTACCAGGCGCATGTGACATTTCAATAAACAAAGTTGAAATAAAGTCCAACTTCGAAGGAAAATTTGTAACTATGAAATCCAGGGTTTGAAATATAACATTCGATGGGTAGAACCGGCAAACACTCTTTCATTTGTGGTCAAATTTGTTTACAGGGAGTTCAGCCGGAAATCTGTTGATTCAAATAATTTCAATATGCAAACGTTCACTGGTTCAGTGTTGGTTTCAGTTGCTGCATCAAAATTAATGTTGATCTTCATTCCATCTCAATCTCAAGCTTTTCTTTTTGAGCTTTTCTCCATGACATTTTGATGTATAGTTTTGTTTCAACAAAATTCACTGGTATATATGTTAAAATAAATCAGTATTGATTCATTATTTTTTCCTAAACAAAAGAAATGCAGCTCAAAAGTTATTATTGTTTTCACATAATATTATATATATATATATCACATGCACCGTTGATTTTATCATTGTTTTAATCCTCCCGACATCTGAAAAAAGAAATTAAAAAAGCATGTAAACAATTGTTATTCAAATAATCTAACGTAGAACATCTTAGCATAGAAGGCCTTTCTCAGTCGTTTAGGCAAAAAAAAAGAACTTTTATTGACGAAATCATAAAAAAGTAAAAAAAAAAATGTACGTGTATTGTCGTTTTTTGTCAACTAAATTGAAAAAATGTTATCATGAGCTCAAATATTAAACTGATCAAAACAACATTAATAAGGATAATATTTGTTTGGAGTCCATTATGTGCCTAATAAGCTTGGAAAGCCTTAAGCACAATAAATAAAGAAACTAGACATGAATCAAATCTATCAATTATGATCGAATTGACTAGATTCACATCTGGTGCTAACAGGAGAACCCCCGTTGCCATTATGTACATGTAACATAGGTTCTATCATTTTCAATGTTAACTAAAAAGTACCTGCGGCTGCGTAGGGATGGCATGGATACCTGTTAGTATATGGTCGTAGTTGCTTATCCACCCCGTCAATCATGTCTAGAATTACCCTTCGAGGGAAACGGTATCTAGAAATGAGCCCCAAGTCATTTAAAGAGTCCAGTGGTTAGGTTCTATCTCGAAAAACACGCTGCTGTCTCAGAGAACGCTGTATAAGTAAATATGTCGCCATTTTTATTACGGTACGTACGTTTCTACGTATGCTGCACGTCACCCGTAAATTTTGACGTAAATCTACAACAAAACGTAAGATACGGCCTTTAGTAAAACGCAAAATTAGCCTTAGTTACGTCTATGTCTGCGTTTACGTCTATATACGTTTCGAGTTACCACCTTTAGAAAAACTGGCCCCTTATTTTTAGTTAGACAAAAAGTTTGATCGGTTGATTGAATTTACAAATATACTTCACAAATTTCTATGAAGTGTAAACTTTTTTTATTTCAATGTCAGTTGTTGTTAATATTAATATTGACATATTAACATAAAGTACCGATCAGACCCAACCTAACACCAGAGTAAACCCCAGCTAAACCCCGTGTTTACTTTCTGGGTTTACGTTGGGTTTACTTTTTGAAAATTTGGGTCCACTCTGGGTTTACTTAGGGTTTACTTTGGGTTTACTTGAGAATTGCTTTTGGACTCAACTATACGCACTGAAGTGTGAAGCAGACCTTTATTTTAACTTATCATCCTACTGCCTGTGGTTATTACAATCCTTTACTAATGTATATTTATCAATTGAACATAATTTTATTTACATCATTTTACATGTTAATGTAGATGCAGATTTATGAAGGCTTGACGTTTAGTATGTACATGTATTTGCATGTATGTAAAAAGCTTAAATATTAATTGAAGTAGTAACAGAAAATCATGGACTAACCCTAATTAGAAGGGAAAAAATGACAAAAAGCTTCTAAATAACGGTCATAAAATAATTTATTTTACCAAACAATATTTAAAATGAAAAGTGTCGATAATTTTGCTGTACCCACGAACATATAGGCAATGTTGTGTACATCAGCCTTTTTTAAATGATTGAAAAAGAAACAGAAACCTTTCTTTTTTCAAATACATTTAAATCTTTAAAAATCATATCTAGTATCGTTTAACCAACCACACAATTTCTGAGCAAAGCTTGAACTAGACGTTCATTATCGCTCTGTAGAAAAGCAAGCGTTCGGCTAGTTTTTACTTTCATACCATACAACCGATCGCCTTCTGTCGGCCAGTAATAAAGTGTACATACTTCTTAATAAAGAACAAGTTTACTTTAATAATTTTATCATTTTCCAACTAAATAATACATAAATTTTCCAAAATTTTCCAATAGCATTGATAGAAATCTTTGATTAATTTGTGGCCCATGGAGTGAAATACTGTTTATCTTCATTCTGTTCCTCTATTTTCCATTTCACCTATATCTGCATAAACATCATCAAGGATTTTCTGTTCGCCAGTAGGACTAAGATATCGGCAGCATAGACATATTTCTCGAATAATTGCTAATATCAATAGAAAACTGAATACAGATCCAACGAAAATAACTACATTTCTACCAGAATTGGTTTCATGTCCTCGTGTTTTGTTTTCCTTTTCGTAGCTGGTTGATTCTGTGAAAAAAAGAGAGTGAAAGAAACCTCGTATTTAATGATTATCGCTTACTCCATATGACAGAGAACTAGTTCTGTCGGCATAGGGTCAGCTTAAAATTTAGAGTGCAAGTACGTTTAATTTAAAGTGTATTTTTATTGGTGCCTTGTGATTTTGTGGTTTCCTTTATTCCATCTAATGTCTCATATATAGATCATTATTTCTGGGATATATAATTTATTTACTATTACTGTTAACTTTATACACTAGAGATGTGGAAGTTGTTATAAGTAAATGAAAATCAACACATCGTGAAATATACCCGCTCTAAATGATAACTAGATTACAAAACAACCCTTTTAGGGATAATCAGACATTTGATATCAAAAATCTTAAAAATTTAAAATACATTAAATAATTTCTAGAATTAACTTTAGCTGCACAACTTAGTTTTTCTATTCTTTTATTGATAAAACACACTCAACAAAAGTTCTAAGTGTTCATGTAGTATAATGTATTTACCTTGTAAAATGAGAGCATTTATTTATCTTGTCGTCGGGGCGTCTGATTTCCACTTATCTTTCAACACGTTAAGAACGTTTTGACCTTGACCTTTGGTTGCGACCCAAGACTTTGACCTTTGCTAAATATTTCAATCTTGTTGTCTTAGAACCAATTTAACAAGGCCTTGGACTTTCGGTAGGATGTAACTATCTATTTCTTGCGTCAAAACAAGCTAAAAATGACGCTGGTGTCCAGTGAAATATACAACGATTGCGTAGTCTTAGCTCAAAAGCCAGACAAATCTTGTTAATTTCAAAGAGCAATGGCCGAGTGGCCTAAAATGAAATAGACAGGCCTATGTCACATTGCTGTTTGACACCAACTACCCAAAGTCCAAGCTTTTGTTAAAATGGTTCTATTTTTGTATGTGATATTGATGAAAAGACATATCAGTTACAAAATATTGAAAAATTTACATTATTTTACTTGGAAGTTTTCAAATTCTTCAATTTAACAGGGTGATCACTTAGAAGTTTTATTGAGTGTATATATTCACATGTATATGCAAACTAATCATATACTACATAAACTTTCTGTTATAATCATATTATTTATGGTTTTACGTATGTCAAATTTATTTTAAATGTTAGACATTCCATATTTTTTATACACGAATAACAAACATATCATTTAATTACTAGAATCTTTTTTTAAGTTTCCTTAGAGTACTTAATATCTCACCTGTTATACGGGGAGTAGAAATACAGCCGTGAACATAATGACAAGGTGAACAATCGCACTTCTGGTTACACATTATGCCGTAATATAATGGAGGGCATTTCTTCGTACAGTTGACACCATAATACCCGGCCGGACATTCTAGGCATAGCAACATAACGTTTAAATCTGATTAATACAAATACCTTTAACATTTTATAAAAGGTATAGTTAGCGAAAAAAGCAATATATCATATTAAATACTTTAAAACAGTACTATATTTCAACTCAGAAAAAAACAAAAGGTAAATTACATGAGGATACGCGTAATACCGAGCGCAGCAAGAGGCGAGCTAAGCCCGCCTCGCGAAGCGAGGATTAATGGTAACACGTATATATAAGAAAATCAGTGAAAAAAGAAAGTTGAATCAGGGGTACTAAGGCCAAAAAAAATTTCTTCCAGCCCTGGGCGCCGCCATATTGGCAGCCATTTTGTTTTTAAAAAGTTAGTTCGATCATTGATTGACTGGTACTTATCGATGTTTATTGCCTCTAAACTCGATTAAATAAGTTCCAGTGTTTCAATAGAAGGTAATTTAAATGAAAAGAAATTAAAATAGAAACCAGATAAGTTTCAAAAGTGATTCAATCAAGAAACACGACTTGTTCTATGTATGTCTTATCAATTTTTCAGATGGAAAATAAATACATTAACGTCAAGAACTGATCTTTTAGATTCTGAATAAAGTATTCAATTTCATTACATTGGCATTCATATGAATTAAATTGATGAACAATGAAAGAAGAAATTTTAAAAAAATTCGGAATCACGTAACTCTCTTCGGCTATTTCCGAAGACAAAACTTTAACGTTTTACGTCTTAAATATGACGTCATAATGTAGACTGAGCACGCGACGTTTAGTTTAACTTTGACGAATGATTTGAGTAGGCAACCATGCTGGCGGATCCTACATGGTGCGTTTTAAATAAATTTTATTATACAAAAATCAAACTGCACTGTGTTAAAGCTGCGCTCGGTCCAACGGTCACACCGTTTACATATTAATAAACGTAATACGCGTTTTCAAACTGTCCTTAATGCAACAAATGGCAAAATAAAGCTTTTCAAAAGCATTAATTGGCAAACAGAAGCAAAATAAAACGCCTTTTATGGGTATTATAACACAAAAAAGTTGATACATGTAACACATTCCAACGGTGCTTTAAAAACTTCATGCTGCCGTATAGGCAGTCAAGTTATACCGAGCGCAGCGAGAGGCGGGCGAAGTAATAGTAACACGTATATATAAGAAAATCAGTGAAAAATGAAAATTGAATCAGGGGTACTAAGGCCAAAAAAAATTATTCCAGCCCTGGGCGCCGCCATATTGGCAGCCATTTTGTTTTTTAAAAGTTAGTTCGATCACTGATTGACTGGTACTTATCGATGTTTATTGCTCCTAAACTCAATTAAAATTTTCCTATGTTTCAATAAAAGGTAATTTAAATCAAAAGAAATAAAAGAGGACACAAGATAAGTTTCAATAGTGCTTCAATCAAGAAACACGACTAGTTCTATGTATGTCTTATCAAATATCAGATGGAAAATAAAAACATTCACGTCAAGGAACTGATCTTTTAGGTGCTGAAGTATTCAATTTTATTACCGCAGCATTTATATGAATTAAATTGATAAACAATGAAAGAAGAAATAAAACAAAAATTCGGAATAACGTAACTCTTCGGCTATTTCCAAAGACAAAACGTGTACGTTTTACGTCTATAACATGATGTCATAATGTAGACTGAGCACGCGACGTTTGGTTTAACTTTGGCTGATGATTTGAGTAGGCACACAGGCGGATCCTACTGTGTACGTTTCAAATATATTTTGTTCTACAAAAATCAAACTGCACTGTGTTAAATCTGCGCTCGGACCAACGGTCACACCGTTTACATATTAAAAAGATGTATAATATAAGACTATTTCCTGAATTGCCGTTGTGAAGAATGAAAGGCGTCATATCCATCAGTTAAATGATGCATTTTTTTTTAAAAAGGATCAGTCTATGATTTTAAAAACAATTTCAACCTTTAACCAAAGAACTATTAATATTAAATTTAGAACAAAGTATGTTCATTGCAATACAATATCGTGTCTTAATACAATATCTTGGTTTATATTTTACGACCTAGATCGTCCACATAATTGCTGAGAGAAATTTTAATACATGTCCATTTTTTCAAATCGATTTTGAATTATTAAGGTTTGGGACGTTTCATCATTTGAATAATGTTAACATGTTTTGTTTATTACAAAAGTTTCCATAACAAATTTATACATTTTTGCTTGCAATTTATTACCAACATTGCAATTTCTTCCGTTTTTGTTGTTTGTTTGTTTGGTTTTCTTTTGATACGGTGATATTTACTTGTTTGTAATATAATATATTTTGCAGGGACGAAACATGCATTTTAGAACGCTCCTTCGCACCTTTTTTGCTTTGTTAAATCTTACGTTACGTAAAAACGACATATGCCATTACTTTTATATGGTTCGTAGTTGACCTGATATGGTTTATACGAGGTCAGTAAATTTCATTTGGGGCGAGAGTGGAGCTCGAGCTTTATATGCAATTTACTGACCACGTTCAAACCATATTAGTATGGCAAGTAATGAATAAAATGATAAACTAGACTTTGACCCGTGCGTGCACGGGTTGACATTGCTTATGATGCCGGACATTAACGAAAAAGATACATCGATCGAGCTTTAAGCTTACAATAATGCTATTGATTTCACTTAAGTTAGAATAATCTAGCTGTGTCTCGGTACAGGCCTTCACAACAGTTAAAATGCCTTCCTGCATGGTTCCGAATCGCTCCAAAACGATTTTGGAGAAAATTAATGAAGCTGCATTAAAAATAGCAGTTAAATTTTTCATAACAAACCATTTTGGGGCTGAAAATACCTTTCATCTAAAACTTTAATTCTTATTTAAAAAAATTAAACACTTTTGCCCAACGTTTAATTGCTTTGAATTTACACACCATGCTGACATTCGGAACTCTTGGGACTTTTCATATTAAATGCACTGAGTTAAAGTTTTCTCCCGTATTTCCTTTGATGAACAGAATATATAATTATGATATATATGACAAATTTTTAATGAAAATTTTCACGTACTTGCATTGGATTATCGTTTCTAAATTTATCCATGCAAATGTGATATTGTGGAAACGTAAACTAAAGAGCCTCCCGTGATTTAGCGTGAATGTAATGCGCATGCGCAAGATTGTAAAATACAAAAAATTCAGATGATTTCCGGATTTTTTAAAGGAATTTTCGTTGATTATTAATTAGCGAAGCTTGATTGAGAAAATATAAAAACAAATTGGTAATCTTCAAGTACCAATGATGGTTAAAATATATAAAGCAAAAGACAGTAGGCCTACTCTTCTGATTTCTCGGACGGGTATTAAAGTCCAAAAATTTGATTCTATTATTTTATTACACATGTAGTAGTATAAATGACTGCCGTCATGAGAAAAGGGCTCTTATCTTTTGACGTCACAATGCTCAGAAAACGACATCAAAGTAGCGGCATTTTAAACGCATTTTTTTTATTTTCTGTTTCTATTTTTTTTCTGCGTCTGTGTTGTGTAAACTAAAGTCTGATTGGCCTATAATTATATACCGCAATTAATATTTTTTCAGTCAAATATTACATGTTGATTTAAAAAAATAAACATATATGCACTTATATAAACATCAATGAAATATACACATCTAACGTCAATATTTACACATTTCGAACGCGTAATATTGCACACAAGGTGATGCTGAGAAATTGCTGCTTTTGATTCCGCTATGAAACTTGTTTCCATTTTAGTGTGTGATGAAAAGATGCTCTAATTGAGAAATCTTTTTTTTAAATAAATCATTGTTGAAAACCAAAGGCCCGTCACGCATACGCTTTTTTGCGTATAACTGAATGCGAGACTGGTCGTGGATTTCCAATGATGATTTATAAAGTATTTTGAGTAAAAAAGTACAACTTTAGTTTGCATGAGCAATACAAGTATGATTTATTATAGTAAAAAAACTACACTGCATACTCGTTGATAAGAGGGGTTGAAGGCTGAGACCTACCAAATCGATGCAGAGCATTTTTTTTCAAATCTAACAGTTATCTGCGCAGTAATTACTGTGAAACAATACAAGTCAAATATTTCAAATCATAAGCTTGGAAGTTCACCGCACGGGAGACGATTCTACGCTTTTTAAATTAGTCGGAAGGAACACGAGAGAAGCGGCTTTGTCTCAATTATAGTGCTACTTCCAACATACAAAATAAATTCTCGCATATTCTATATCTAAAGAATTTGCGATCAAAATTTGAAATAATTTAACGAATTAAAACGCATGTACTAGTAACTAACGGATAAGAAGAGATTGAGAAATATTTTCACAGCGTAAAAATCTACTCTGATATATCGCATTTGATTTCATGGAAAAATCTTATTCTGTAAAGTAGCCTAAATTAAAAGTTTCAATTTGGGAACAAAACCTGACGTCAAAATACTCTAAAGATGACGTCATAATGCTCAAGTTTAAGTTCTTGATTCCAAGAGACAAATGTCTCATAGGTTATACATATGAACATATACATATTAAATAAACAGTAAGAAAAACAAAGTGTTCATAATCAATTTGGATAATTCACATGGAGAGTTCGTTGCTGGTTTGCATAATATAAATATTTACCTAAATTACACAATTCTTTAGTATTAGAGGTAGATAATAACTGTATAACTTTATAGACACTTGGTTTTCGGGAGTAGTATTTTTTAATATACTTATCTCTTAACTACAAAGTGATGGACAAATAAGTAAAAAATGGAACTCATCTTCAATTACATTTAAGTTGCAAGATTCACATTTTCGACAATCACGTGTTAAATTATCATACCTCCCTGTTTCAATGCTCAAAGGGAGTAATATTTTGTACTATGTATGAAATTTGTATGGTCTCCACGTGATTGTTATCAGCCAATGATTGTCTTACAATTAGTAGGAGGTAATATATATGTTTTTACGCCTTGTATTGCTTTTTAGGATATGTTAATAATTATCTTAAGCTTTTGTAAAATTACTTTAAATTACATAATTTAAGTTTTTGCGAATCATTAACTCAAAACATACATGTTAATTGATAATGTTGAAAATAGCTCATAAAATATTTAATAACATGTCGTTGGTTTACTACAACTTTTGTTTTATCACAGGCAAAGTGACGATATGCATTTATAAGAAAGTTAATGTATTGATGAAGAAAATATTCTTAATTTTTAGCCATATAATCAGGAATTGCATTCTACATGTTCTTTGAATGAAGTTTTAGATGTTATGTCATGGGATCAGCGATATATATTTAAACATGCATGTTATTTCTTTTTCAACTTCCCATTACTTAAAAAGTGCAATACCTTTGCATACACCTCCATCATTGTAATGATCATTCCCACTTGTTTGATTTTTGTCTGCGAAAGCTCTGAAAACCATGACGGAATGTAAATTTAGTTTGAACACTTTAGAAACATGCATAATCTCTCTCTCTCTCTCTCTCTCTCTCTCTCTCTCTCTCTCTCATAAAAAAGAAATGCACATTTCTAAAATATGTACACTATTTCACTCATTACACTTTTCCTGGTAGATCACGACAAAGATAATGTGTGTACTGTATGTTCAAGTAATAAGATGGACTACATTTTGAATTATTTGAATACGCTATTGAAATATTTAAAATAAATGGCAGAATTCAACAACAAGCATTGTTCAATTAGGGATGCAATAAGGTATTTTGACACACCAAAAAGTTGAGCAAACAATTTCGTGTTCCACTCCTTAAATAAGTAGTACAAAGAAAGTGAAACGCCAACTCCAAAATGCTATGACAAACAGCATATGCAGCAAAACTCGTTTATAACGAATTTTTAGGGACCATAGAAAAATCTTCGCTATAGCCGTAATTCGCTATACGTTTATAACGAATTCGTAAAAAATATTATAGCGAATTCGTTATAAAATAATTTAGGGTTTTTCCGGTTAACAGTTTTCTAAACTATCGTAAGTTATAAAATTAGTATTACCGTCATTTACAAAAAATGTCAATATAACCATTTCATTTCAATTTTAAAAAAAATTGCGTATACGATTTGAATTTGAGTATTTTATATATGCATCTTAAAATTGCACGTTTCTTCAATGATATTTGAAATGGAAAAAATTCGTTATAAAAATGATAAAATACGTTAAAATTTTGCCAGCGGGGGTCTTAAAATTACTTCGTTATAGCCGTAAATTCGTTATAGCCGTGTTCGTTATATTCATCAATTTTCTATAGGTTTATATCAGAAATTTGCCGGGACATGATTAATAATTCGTTATAGCCGTAAATTCGCTATATCCGTGTTCGTTATATTCGAGTTTTGCTGTGTATACTAAATTATCTTTGTACATTGATTAATGCATGTGCAATAGAAAAAAATATTACTAATTCAATTTGGTTGTTAACGATAAAAATGACTTTTTCCCCTTAAAAAGGTGTAAAAGTCAATGCAACTTTATTTCGTAATATCATTTACAGATAATGTATTTCTAATATTGTATAATGGCACCTTTTAGTATAGAATCATTTTTATCACTTTCTGTTCATTTAAAAAAAACAATATATAACTTAATATACAAACATGTTTGTGAAATAAAACAAAAACATTCCATATAAAACATAACATAAGACAAATGAAACGAACCTAAAATTTACCTTTTGGCAAAATTATTTAAGTAGAGTATCCACAGCAACGGAATTGCAACTGTAAATCCACAAGCAGATTTTGAGTACATGTTTTCTTCAGAAATGTGATGTTAATGATGCCTATTTATCATTATATTTTCATCTCTAAAAATGAGGAAATAATTCGTATATAAATAGCAGTGCGTAAAATGATAAATTTATAAAAATTAATCTATTTACATTCCATATACATTTGAACTTAAAGTGTGTAGAAAACACAACATTCAAAACACTATAACACAGAGAAGGGGTCCAAGGTTAGATAATAAATTTTACATTTATGATTGAATTTTTAACGTTGTTCAACTGTAACATCATAAGCTAAAATCAATACTCACGGCTAAGGGTTCTGTTTTGGTTGTTCCATTATATATTTTGTCCTTACTCTTATGGATAACTAAAATATTCTGAGATAAAATTACATTTATAGACAACATTAAGTTAAATCTATAAACAAAAGTTTTGACTCATTATTTTTTAAAAGATGGTTGCAAACAGATTTTTGCGACTCACTGACGTGCGTTACTTGGTAAGGCGTACTACGCTCTAGACAATAACTTTGCAAAAAATATTCTTCAATGCTTAAGTTAAAGTTGTTATATAGTGTTGAAGACGTCTTCAAGTTAACTGTTAATTATGGCTCTTGTTATTTCAAGATTTTAATGTCTAAACTTATATTAGTTTATATAGAAATTACTTTTTAAAAAACGTTTTGAATTTAAAGTGTTTGTTCATCTTAGTTCTATTAATGGTTCTGTTAAATGCGACGTGATTTCAAGGAGTATGCCAATAAAACTACAGTATCTGAAGAGGACATATCTAAGTTACGTTTGAAGTACCTTTACATTAAAACTTCTTGCAAGGGTGAAAGCCAGTTTTACTTTAATTATAAAATCGATAATACGATTGTGTCATCTATACTACTATATTTAAATCGAAGTTTTGGGCTTTAATACCGATAAATCGGAAGAGCACTGTCTTTTGTTTTATATATTTTAACCATCATTGGTACTTAAAGATTACCAATTTGTTTTTATTTTTCCTCAATTAAGCAAATTAATAATCAACGAAAAATCCTATAAAAATCCCGGAAATCATCTGGATTTTACATTCATGCTAACGGGATCTTTAGTTCATGTTTCCACGATTTGCATGAATAAACTCAGAAACGTCAATACAAATAAGTATATTTTCATTAGAAAATCGTTTCGGTGCGATTCTGCAATTTTCTGCTACATTATGGGTATATGGGAGGTATTTTAACTGTTGTGGGGGCCTTTCCCGAGACACAGTTAGATTATTTTAAAGAAAGTGTAGTGAAATTAATAGCATTAATGTGGGCTTATAGCTTTGTTATGTAAATGTCAACAATACGGTGTGTCGATGTATCTATTTCAGTCCAATATGCAATGTTGACCCGTGCACGCACGGGTCAAAGTCTAGTTATAATTAATAATATGTCGTGAATCAATGTCAATGTTCCTATATTATAAACATTAATTTGCCTCATATTATTTACGATGCTTAGTGTTAATAATATATGCACATATTGCAAAAATGTCTATAGAATGGTTATGGAATTTTACGTGATATATAATTGTATGTATCATATTAAATATTAATTCTGAGAAACTTATTCTAATCAAAGTACTGAAGTACTGAAAGCCGGGCTCTTTTGATGTCATTATACATATTGTGTAGTAAAGACTGAAAATCTCTCTCTCTCTCTCTCTCTCTCTCTCTCTCTCTCTCTCTCTCTCTCTCTCTCTCTCTCTCATGCTTTAAATGTCGGCAAAGCGTCAAAGAGCGACCAAATGTTGTAAGCGGCTATAAATAAAAATATGTCTCTCTAGTAGAAAGAAGATTAACAGTTGCTGCTTTGAATTTTGCAAGAAGCGTTATATATTCAATCCCCATTTCTTCAACGCGCAGTAAAGTAGTTCTTGGAAATTCATGCGCATTGTATGTGTCCAATGCATAGTCTTGTTTTTAAAACACGTAATTGATAAGAAAACTAACAAAGATAGACATTTCTCTCGAAAATAAAAAAAAATAAAACAGAATACCAAAACTTTTGACACAACTTGGCTCTTTGTGTAACTATTTGGTATAGCGGAAGCTTTTACTTTGACGCTGTTTGGTTTTTGTTTACTTTGCTATTTATAGTAACATTGGCGATTTGCCTGCCTAGAGCCAGGACTTTGCTTTTAGCAGAGCCCGGCTAAAAATGCGCTACAAACTTTGCTCTCAATATTCTATCTCTGATTCAACATGTACTTCCCAAAGCCTTGTACATATACAGGAAGTTTTCCTATTTTTGTAATTGAGCAGTGTTACTGATACAGTATTAATAGCAAGAAAATCACCAGATTAATTAACATCCAATAGCTAAGTGTCTTTTAAATGTTTTCCTGTTTAAATTGCAAAACACTAATAGCATTTTGCTTAATATACAGGATTGTAAAGCTCGATAAGTGTGCTCTAGATATTGAAGATTTTTAACATAAGTAATTTGCATTTAAAATGTATTAAAGACAATTCAATGGTTAAGTATTTCCTCGCGAAATAAAAGAACAAATTTTATGGATTTTATACAGAATGCAGATAATACATGTACCTTAGAGCTTCCATGTGGATTTATTACCAATGACTATGTTTTCTAGAAATTACATGATACATTGTATTATAATAGTATGTTATATACAAAACAAGAATAGAATTCCAGGGTCCCCCGCCGGTCAAGCAGTATACTAGTATACTGTACATTGGAATATTTTCAAACATTCAGGGCTGTTCCAGAATTAAATGTGTGGGGAGGTTGGGAGGAACATTTTTTTTTTCTATTTTTCCTGTCGCAAATATATCCAAAATAACAATCTAATAGAACTTGACCAAAGTATTAGCGGTATAAACATTTGGTATAAATTTAATAAAAATCTGTCAAAATTTGTAGGCATGAGAGCGCTTACAAAGTCACAAAGTCCCATCACTCCAACAAAAAGTATCGACCAATGCTAATTTTTGAACTTGACCAAGATAATAGTGGTATAAACATTTGGTATAAATTTAATGAAAATCCGTCAAAATTTGTAGGCATGAGAGCGCTTACAAAAAAGTCTGATAAATCCGTCACAAAGTTCCATAACTCCAACAAAAACTATCGACCAATGCTGATTTTCGAACTTGACCAAGGAAATTGTAGTATAAACATTTGGTATAAATTTAATGAAAATCCGTCAAAATTTGTAGGTATGAGAGCGCTTACAAGGTCAATTTTTGGATAAAACAGAGTCATTATTGTGATCAAAGTCCTATAACTCCAACAAAATGTATCGACCAATGCTGATTTTCGAACTTGACCAAAGTATTAGTGGTATAAACATTTGGTATAAATTTAATGAAAATCGGTCAAAATTTGTAGGCATGAGAGCGCTTACAAAAAAGTGAGACGGACGGACACACGGACGCATGGACGCACGGACGCACAGACGCACGGACGGACGCCCGGCATTTCTATGTCCCCGCACCGCGTTGCGGCGGGGGACAATATAACATTTATAAAAGTGTAGTCAATAAAATGATAATGCAGTAAAAAGATGCATTTTCAAATTTGTTTAACAAATTGAACCAAAATGCACGGATAAATTTCAAAAACTCTCTCAGACGTTGGCCTAGATTTAATGTTTAATGCAACTTTTATTATAATGCATTTTTATACTTTACAGGGATTGTCTAATTTGATATGTAGGTGTAATGCAGTTGATGGTCATTATCTAAATTTAGTATTAGTAACTTTTAGAGCTTTTTGTTTTTGCATTATTAACGTTTACTCGCAAGTATTAAAGATTGTTTGAAAAAATGTGTACGCGTACATTGTACGTGTATATGTAACAGGAGATTTTCTCCGAAAATATTGTACTATTAGTCAACGGGTTTTGTGTTACAGAATTTCTACACGAATGTACATACGTACGCATGTACAATACTAGTATGCTCGAACTTGCTACGCTTTGTTTGATGTTTTAAATTCATGTACACTGATAAAACATGCTTTATTTACGTAATCATTTAATACTGAATGATTTCTTGGTATAAAAGCCGATCAAATTTTTACATAATTTGACAATAAATGATATAGAATCTATTTTAAAAGAAACAGAAGTTTTTCATATTTTACCAAACATGCTTAAAATTTCTCTCTAAATGTCGACATCTATACTAATTAAAATTTCTAAACACCAAGGCAAGTGTTTGTTGTACACTGTTCTTAATTTTAAACATTTTGACCATAACTATTATGTGTAAAGAATAAAAAGAGTTTTTCCAAGATTTGCGCTCATGTGTGAAATCGCCACTGGCTGAAGAGTTGGCTTTTGAAACCTTGTAGCATTTAGGTTTTGGTAAATAGGGATCATCGATGTTTTATTGTGTAATGTTATTCCCGCCAATACTATTACTCAGCAACCACAACCCTCGTTCAGGCACGTAGCATCGTTTTTGAAAGGGGGTGGGGGGCAGACTCATCTTGACAAGCCAAAAAAAAAAGAATAAAAAGTTAAAGTTGGGAAAGTTAAAGTTTCCCAAAATCTTCAAAATCCTTATTTTCATATCAATTTTTTTTACATACTGCAAAAAAGTGGGGAGGGGGGGGGGTGGGGGGCAACTCCATGATAATTCTATTTTTTATATCTTTATTTTAAAAAAATTGTTGCTGCGAGAAAAAGTGGGGGGGGGGGGGGGGGCAGGGGGGGGGGGCTCCCCCTGATGCTACTTGTCTGTCGTTCCTTCGCAGATGCGTCATTTTAACGTTCCGTCCATCTTATCGCCGCAAATTGAATATGGACTGCTATGGACCCGATTTACTACATGCATACCTCAGATTACATCTTGCAAAAGTTAACTGAAGTTGCATGTGCCTTGTTGACAACACTAATCCTACATAAGGTAGCCTTGCATGCAACCCTCCTCCCTCAGTCTGTTCAGCACTGTTTAAGTCACTTACAGGCCTTCCTTGCGTTCCCAAAGTGCGCCGTGCAGTTGCACGTGCTATATAAAGAGATTGGTTATCCTAATTAATGTAGAAGTCTTGTTGACGTTTCCTTACATGACGTTTTGGCCTTCGATCTGAAAAGAAAATTATGCATTTAGAATACTAGTATCTCTTATTTGTGTAAGACAATATTTTAAGCGGTCATAAGTGAATAAAGCAAATATTGGTAAGGGAAACAAACCTCTATCGAATTCACACTCCACGTGTTTCAACAAAAACAGTCAAAGTCGGGTAATTTCTTACTCTATTATAGTAATTTTGGCATAGACAATTCAACATTTAAAAAAGCAGACGATATTGATAATGAAACGGAAAACTACACATTTTACATTGTAGTCCTACTAAAGAAGTGCTAATTTTTACTTCAAAAAAGACCTACTTTTTATGCTAGTGACCTCTGAATTTTAATGAAAATTGTCTACTTTTACAAAGGTTTTATTTATTTTAAAAATGTTAGAATTTACAAAACAATTGGAGGATGGGTGAAACAGTGAAATATGAATATCATTATTGATTATAAATTTCGAAAAAAAATTAAAACATCAAAGTTTGAATTTAATTATTCCAAGTATCCTCCATCAATTCTTTAAATTCTACTCATTTTGATCGAGTTTACAAACAAGAGACCGATTGGCCACATCGCTCACTTAAACAACAGTTTCTTGTAATATTCTATTGCATTGCATATCTTATTTCTATTTTAAACTTCTTTCTTGGGCCTAGTATTGAGTTGTGGTTTATGGTTGGTTTAACAGTTTAGAATGTACCTTTTTGAGGATCTTTGCATAGTTACCTCACAAACTGTAACATTTGAGTGCTCGAGAAGTTTTTTAATTTTTAAACATTTTCCATATACATTTCTTTGTTAAACTTTGAACCCCTCTTACGGCTCTAGCATTAGTCCGGTGGTCACGGCTTTATTAATTTAGAATATACATTATTTAAACATGTTTGCAAAGTAATCTCACAAACTGAAGCAATGCAGTTATACAAAAGAAGTTTTTATGCATGTTCCTTTTATATTTCAATGTTAAACTTTGAAAACCTTCTTGGGCCCCAGTATAAGAACGAAATCTAACAAACTGTGCACTGTAGTTCTTGAGAAGAAAAGTTTTATACATGTGTCCTATATATTTCAATCTTAAATTTGAAACCCACCTTGGATCCCAGTATTAGTCTGGGGGTCACGGCTTCCACAATTTAAAATCTACACAACTTGAGGATACTTGAATAATAATCTCACAAACTGTAGCATTGTAGCTCTTAAAAAGAAATTTTTGAAACACTTTCCCTATATATTTCTATGCTAAACTTTGAATCCCTCGTGTAGGCCCAGTATGAGTCCGGGGGTCATAGTTTAAATAATTTTGAATCTTCAAAAGCCAAAGATGTATGCATAGTAATATCCCAAACAGTAACATTGTAGTTCTCGAGAAGAAGGTTTCTAAACATTTTTTCTTAATATGTTATACTTTGAACCCCGCCTGGAGCCCCAGTTTTGGTCCGGGGGCCACAATTTAATATTTCCAATCTTCTCTATGAATACAAGCTTTTGTGTAAATATTGCCATCTCTTGTGTAGTAGTTCTTGAGAAGGATATTTTTAAACATGTAATTCTATGTTAAACTTTGTGGAAGATCCCCGCCTAAGATCCAAGATTTGGTCCGGGTGTCATGTTGTTTACAATTTAGAATCCTCACTATATATACAAGCTTTTATATAGATATTAGCATTTCCAGTACAGTGGTTTTTGAGAAGGAGATATTTAAGCATTTTGCCTAAGTATGTCTTTGTTATACTTTGAAGCCTGCCAAGGGCCCTAGGTTTTTTTTCCGTGGGTCACAACTTTAACAATTTAGAATTTTCACTATAAGTTTTTTGTGTAAAATTTGGCATTTCCGGTGCAGTGGATCTTGAAAAGAAGATTTTCAAACATGCACACTTTATACCTACTGTTTAATAATTATATCCCCATTAAAAACGGTTGAGCCCTTTATTTTAACAATTTAAAATATCCCCTTCCCAAAAATGCTTTGTACAAAATTTGGCTAAATTTGGCCCGGTTGTTTTAAAGAAGAAGTCAAAAATGTGAAAAGTTTTCAGACGGAGAGACGGCCGACGGACAACAGGTGATCAGAAAAGCTCACTTGAACCTTCAGTTCAGGTGAGCTAAAAACTTACTATTGGGAGCTGAAAACCATTGATTTCCTAAACGTGCATAAAAAGTCTATTTGGTGATATTGAACATAAACAAGGTCAATGATAATTTTTTTTTATCTGTGAGGGATTTTTATATATATTTTTTTTTCATTTTTCATATTGCATGTCAGCTACATGTAGTAATCTGAAATTATACACAAGATAATACAACCATAAAATATTACAAGTGATACAACAAAACACATAGAAACATACCTTTTGTAATTGTATTAATTGTTACAAATGAATTTTAGGGTAACAAAAATCGAAAAGGAACCATTAAGTAAGAATTATGTCCGTTTCAATTTAAACCTACGTTGGTCATAGCATATCTTTCTCAACTACACAAAACAATGCGACCGACGTCGGTACTTGTGTATCACACAGTCACTTGAATATCGACAGCTGACGCACAAATTTTGGTTGACTATAATAAATGCCTTACTGAAGCATTTTAAACATTAATAACGGAGAAATAAATTTTGACCAAAGGCATGACTATGCCCCTTGAAAACGTTATAGATAAAATGTCTGTAATGATAAACTAGCATTTTTATTTAAATATAACTCGTGGAAGTTCACTTTTTGACTGAAATGAATATTTACACTCCCACGTATAGTATATATTGTCAAGCGTTCTCGAAACCAAATCTATCCAGTTTTGGTAGTACAAATGATAGGAAATGTTCACACTGGTATTGTATTTGCTGGGTTCGACGATTTCAGTCGTAGATGCGGAGAACCAACCTTTTTTCAATGGGGATCCGAGGACATGTTATGATGGAAAGGGAGATAAGTTTTATGTTTGAAGTTCTGCCTGGATTTGGTTGGAATAACCTTGTCAACAAAACCCGTGGCGTTGTTGTGAATTTTATTTATTCAAAATGCATTGTGAACACAATATGAAAGCTAGTTGGAAGATAAGTCGTTTGCTACCAAAATACAGGTTAAAGAGCCAAAGCTCTTCCATATGTATAAGTTGATCAGTCTTTCTGCAACCGTCTGCTCGAAATCGCAGGTCACACACACCAGATCCGGGAATTTTATACGATAAACGAAAGCGAACTGCTGGTCTGCGATCTCGGTACACATGTTCTTACTAGTGTTTGGCGCCAGGGCTTTTATCGTCAGAAAGATACCATAACTAACCGCGAAAACATTGGATATTCAGCAAGCATTTCCTTTCCAGGAGTTGCAATGCAAGTATAAAGGATCAATTATCAAACACACTAACAGACCTTGAAAAGTACATAAAAATGTAAAAAAGATTCCGATATTAGGACATATGGTGGACCACCTATGAATCCGGAAAAGTACAAAAGTGGGAAAGGAGAATTCTTACCTCTTAATTGGTCGAGTTACTGTAGTTAAAACATTACTTCCCCCAAAACTCAATCATCATTAAAAGTATAGGTGACTTTCTAAATGGAAATGGTCAGTTTTTGAAACAGCATGATTTTGTACAAAATTATAGACTGTCTAATATATGTACAATGTTATACAACAGTGCTATTAATGCAGCATCTAGTTTCCTTAGATCTCACTCTATAGAAAGATTTGATGTTAGAAAAGAGTACTATCCATACATACCATTTTACTTTTAGTATGTTTTATTGTTTGAAAAATTGTCGAACATCTTGTACAATCTTTTAAATAGTAAAGATATCTTACCAAATGCCATTTGGAACACTGAATAATTCATGCAACTGGAAATTAATGTTTCGGTTAAAGAGTTCTTGAAGTATATTTTGAGTATTCATACCTCAGTACAGTGGCTTCTGTACAGAATTTTTTTTCAGAATGTTACCTACAACAGACTATCTTAAAAAAAACAATGTAAGCACAGTGGATTGTTGCACTTTTTGCAAAGAAGATGTATAAACAATTCCACATGTATTCATTAAATGTTTAGAAATACTGCACTTATGGAATGAACTCAGCATGCATATCTATTGTGAAACTACAAAAAGAATTGGATTTAATGTTACTATTTATAATATTTGGTGAACTACCTCTAAATCAGGGTAACAAAGTTGTAACCTTTATAGATTTGTTTACCAAACAGTATATTTTTAACTGTTTGAACCAAAAAAGATCCCTTACTTAAAGGGGCTACTACAATATATATATTTCAACATAAGGTTGAAAGATACAAAAATTAAATCATGTGAAATGTTAAAATTTCACGAACAATTTTTATTTTATTTAATAATTTCCATTTTCATTTTCACATTAACGCAGCACAGTTAAGGCTTACAATAAACTCCGTTCAGACAAAAAGTACGGGAAATGTGCATTATGACATCACAGTATATTACAAACCTCGAAAGTACTTATTAATCTATTTATTAGTAAAATTAACTTATACTAATCTTTTAATTAAAAACAACAAATGCTATTACTTACAATTTTGATGTCCGTTATATCGTACACACTGAAAAATAAGCGAGATGTCGTTCTCGCTGTACTACAAAATATGACGTCATATGCTTCAAAATGAGGCATTAAGTTAAATCATTGAAGGCTATCGTGCTGTTTTATAGCGAAGAAAAATATATGTCATACATAAACGGAAAAGTAAAAATGAATATTTTGTTTAAAATTATTATAAGTAGAATGCTACCTATATAGTCTTATTTTCATTTTGTTAAAAGTATGCATCGTATAAAGAAGCAACCTCGGTTTTGTATAAAATATCGTATATCTAAAATCTGAGTACCTAAATAAATCACTTAATTGCAAGGGCATACACTTACCTGATCCCGACAAACTTTTACATGTGAATTTGAAATATGCTATGTAACTTAAAAACTTCTACGATCCTTGTAAAATCTTACAAATTAATTATTTTTTAATGAAATTAACCCTGTGACCTTCAAAATTATTCAACATATGCATTATAAATTACGGTTTCTACTAACAAATATTCTTATCTTAAAATGTTCGCACCGTTTTTCAAAATCTACGATATAACATCAAGTTATTTCATAATTCAGTTGTGAATTTTGACATGATTATGCCCTTGCAATATTCAATTTTTTAAATGACCTCAAAACCACAAATACTTCTGCTTGTACCATGAGACTGCCATATCACATGACCACTATGAACATAAAATATTGTACTGTTATATATATATTTTAGAAATATATTGCATTTGAGTGACTGTTATTGATTTAAAAAAGGACATGCCAGTTTAACTAAAGTATACGTGTTTTCATCACAAAAATTTGCCCATATTTTTATTGACCGCCTTAACTGTACTGCGTTGCGAATTCGGTGCATTTTTAATTGTAAAGCCTTAACAATAGCATAATGTAGATTCTTTATTTTACGCAAGTATTTAATTGTTCGATTTTACGTTTTCCCTCAAATGAGATGTGGTTCTCGCGAATTTACGCGGATGTTAATTCGTTGCGTTTAATTAGTAATTTACAGTAGATGTAAAATGTAGCCCGTGTCTTGTTTATATAACAAACAAAATATTAACTCTATACGAAACATGTATAACATTTCTTATGCACTAATATTAATTTTACTAAAATGTTTTAATACCAATTAAATGAACACTTTATAATTCTATATTTTGTTACAATAAAATGATACTGATAAAGTCAAAAGATCATTATAATTTAACATGGAGTAAGTCGTTGTTGCAATACAGCTGTTGTCAGAGGCAAAATCCCATCGTGCGCCCTGGACCGGTAAATGTCCGAATAAAAATAAACTGGCGACTTCGAGAGAATAATGACGTATATCTCCGCTATTTTTAGACCCATCAACTTGAAATTCGGAATGAGTGTATCTCAGACATTACTTTTCTGAAAAATACATGCATATTGCGAGTGTTTTAAAAATTAATTGATTTATTAGGCTTTTGAAGCGAGCAGGTAGTTTTTTATTTGGGTCAGAGTTAAAATTAATGTTAAAACGGGCTTGGCCCCTGTGAACGATATAACACTTGTAAAAACTATGATTATATTTATATCTTCGATATCTTGTTTAGCAGACATACGTTTCATAATCAAGGTAGAGGTTTTAATCTTATCATATTTTTATTTTAAAATTGCTACTTCTTGGAAGAAAAAACATTCATTTGTTCTTTTTTACATGAACTAAAAGTTACTAACCTGCTACATGTATAGAGATAGTAGAAATACAACAGCTAGGGTTCTTAGGAAGAAAATAATTCATTCATTTTTACATGCCCTTGACGGTACTAACCTGCTACATGTACATGTATAAAGGTAGAAGAAATACAACTGTAGATATGATGGCAAGGTAAGCATTTGCATTTCCGAAAGCATAGACGACCATAGTTTGACGAAGGACAGGCATATATTTGAGCAGTTGTCACCAAAATAATCAACTGGACGCTCTAAAAATGAAAATAGCATCTCTTCATTCGTTTATTTTAAAATTAATTATATAAAACCTTAAAGAAAAAAGAACGGTATTGAAACAAATAAAAGGCGTTTAAACACAAATAAAGGCTTTATAGCGCCTTCTAAAAGAGGCTTTATATCGCCTTTCTAAAAGAGCCTTTATAGCGCCTTTCCAAAAGACGATATAGCGCCAACATGACTATGTAAAAAAAAAACTCAAACTACTTTGAATTTATTTTCATTAGAATAACTGCCATTTTAAAGTGCAATAACTTGTCAGCTTGAAAAGTATGAAATGAATATATAAAAAGCAGTTAGGGAAACTTAAAATTTCTGTTTCAGCTCTCTGATATAGCTATCGATTGAGCCGTAGTTGTGATACATGTAACATGGAATCAGTTATAAAAATATGATAACGATTATCATAATGGTATACTATCCTGTCTACTTTCCCTTATAATAGTAATCATTACATAACGAAGGGCATTGACATAAAACTTAAAACAGTTTAAACTAACAACACGTATAAAGAAAACGAGGATACCTTCATAAAACAATTGTATGTGTGTATGGACCGAAAAAGATGAAGATGGTGATATTGCTACGAAAACAAATCAGTACTTAGTTGATGTTCATTTTGGTGAAGTCACTTAATTTGTTACATCATCTTCTTCATCTTTTTCGGTCCATGTACAAACTATTAATCATGTTATTTATTCAAATTATTAGCTATTTCCTTAATCGGTTTTGTTCTTTTGCTTTATTTCACTTCCATTAGTTTTGACATTCATGATTATTTATGTGGTCTTTTACAGGGCCAATCTTCCCTACAAACTTTCACTTCGAATTATCTTACTAGTACAACTTAATTAACAGCAACCCCAAATTAGCAAGTTAATTCGTTCGCGTTATCTTTCAGCACTTCTTCACAGATATATATATATATATATATATATATATATATATATATATATATATATATATATATATATATATATATATATATATATATATGGAATTTTTCTTGACCAAATAAAAGTTTATAGCTGAAAACATAATTAAAACAGATGATCCAAAGGAAAACCAGAGGTCACTCTCGGTCCTTTATCAATGTTGTAATAATTTTAATAATCTATAGGAAGCCAAGGGATCACATTTTGTCATTTTTGAAGATGGAGGTTCACCAGAAATCAGCCACTGTAAGGAGACTAGAGGTCACCTTATGTATTAAATCAATGAAATAAAAATGCTGTTCACCTATAGGGAGATAAGAGGTCATATTATGTCATTTTACAAGATTTTACAAGTTGTAGAGCTTCAACATAATTCAGCCACTGTAGGAAGACCAGGGGTTCGCTTAAGTGGAATATCCATGAGGAGACCAGAGGTAACCTTGGGTCTTTAACCAATAAAATAATTTTGTTAATCTAAAGTATATGGGTCACTTAAAGTAAACTATTCAAAATTACACCTGAAGCCGTCTTAGGTACTAGATCAATGAAGTAATAATTTGTGAATCTATAGAGAGACCAAAGGTCACCTTAATGCAGTTTTGAAGATGGATATTCACCAAAAGTCAATCATTGTAAGAAGACTAAATATCACCTTACATTCATAAGGAGACTAGAGGTCAACTTAGGTCTGAAATCAATAAAGTAATATTTTTTATCTATACGGAGACCAGAGGTCATCTTATGTTATTTTACAAGATGGGGCAATTCACCAGTATTTAGCTGCTGTAGGGAGACTGGTGGTCATCTTAAGTGTAAATTCCATTAGGAGATCAGAGGTAACCTTAGGCCCTACACCAATAGAATAACTTTTTAAATCTAAAGAGCACGGGTCACTTTAAGGATATGTGAACCTGACATGAAACTAATTGAATATTTGAAAAAATTGTTTAAACAGACTCTAATCGATTCGTTTTTGTCAAAATATACATTTTAAGCATATGTAAATGAGTTCGTTTCCATGGCAACGACCTTCAATCTTACCCATGTTCAAAAAGCTAGAACGAGAAAAAAAACTTAAATGCAAATTAAAAATGTCATATTTACAATTAACTAGAAAACTTTTTTCACCAAAATATTAAAAAGGTTAATACAATAATCTATTTATCTGAAAATAGATTATAAGAATTCCTTTTATTTAATCCGCTATTTTAGTTTGAATTTCCTCTGACCACTAAAAAAGTGACATTTTTTTAAGTGACCAGAGCTAGAAAAATTGCAAAAAATACTATTTCCTATAATAACACTCTTTTTTTTAATGTAATTTTAAAGAAATGATAATTAGCAAAAAATTGATAATAAATAATTGGCATGTTGGTGAATTAGAAAAAAAGATAATAACGTCTGAATTTCCTCTGACCTCTATTGAAATATATGCGAGAAACCCTACATACTGTTAGAAAAAACGTATAATTCAGTTTTAAATGGCAATTTCTTTCAACTAGTTATACCGTGAACCTGCATTAGTTCTTGTATAACAACATTAATGGAGTTGTGTTGCAAATACTACAATTAATTGAATAAAAAAGGCTGCAAATCCGAATTTCCTCTGATGTGACTTTTACAAAAAATTACTCTGCGCGCTTCATGATAGTCAATACTGTCATAAATGATTGTATTTCTAAAAACCAATCATATAAAGAGAAAAGGATTCTTTAATTTAACCATTTTTGTCACTTCCTAAAGAGTTTATTTTAATGGTAATTAACAGAGTGTCATAGTTGTGCATCTGATATAATCAAGAAACTCTAGTCTCTGTACACAAAAAAGAAAAACATGCATGAGAACTTTAATACACACAATTTTTATTAAGCCTTTTTTGAAAGATTTAAAATACAATCAAACCAAATAAATCACAGGTTTCATAAAAATCATATACTGACTGTAATTAATTTGAATTTCCTCTATCAATCTTTAAAAGTTTTGTCTGATTTGCAAGGTATTGCATTAAAATGGGTGTCGGAAAATAGGAGAATCTTTCAAATGATTACAAATATAAAATGAAATTTGATTCTTAATCATGATAATTCTTTAAATCATATTATCTGATTGGACTAAACAACACTGCAGATTCTGAAATGATTTTTGATTTGTCCTTATGTATATACATGATTGTATGCAATCCTATAATTCCTATATATGCTGAACTTTGAACTATGAACCCTTCCTTGGTCCCCAAATTAGTCTTGATGCTATTTATAATGTATGATTTAGACTTTATCAGAATGATTATGCAGGGTAATATATTACAATGTTTCAGCCTCAATTTGAACTAAAAAATAGAAAATGTGGAAGGCCACATCAATTAAATTTCTTTTTCATCGGATCCTGCATGCTCGTGTTTAAATAAAACTTTATAAATCATATCATTATGGACCGCCTAAAAATTTCGGCTACAAAAAATAATAATTTTATCGCTCGCCCGCTTCCACCCTTTTCCACTTAATGTCCGACAAGCAGGATATTATATTGGTGTGGCCTAACTAGGATATGTTATTTTTTTCATGCAAACATGATAAAAATATAGATAAGTTATCTATACCGGTATATATAACAACAATTATTCTTATTCACAAACATCATTTCAAAAAATATTTAAAATAAAAATTTTACTCATGATCTTTTACGCTAGTAAACAATTATTAGCTACAAATGCAGAGGAAATTCAAGCTGCTCAGCTGTATACTATTATCATGAATAGGCCTTATTAAGAGTTAAGCGTCAACGAGAGTAAACAAGAGTTGTTGCATTATTGTCTAATGTAATTTATTTAGAAGCTATTATGCACAACTTTTAATTAATTTTTTAATTTATCAAGACATTTATAAATATACCTTATGTGTTTCGTCAGTATGATCCATTGAATTGATTGTTTGAATTTCAAATCAAAAATCCGTGCTTTTTTGGTAAATAAAACATTCCTTTGTGTTATTACTTGTGTGTTCTACATTCTGGTCTGTACTTCTTACCAGATTAAAACACGGTTTATTATATTTATTATTATCTAACAGAGAGTTTTCTGTATTTATTCTGACACTGAACGTTTTGGTTGTTTTATTTACAAGCACGGGACATTTATATTTTCCTATCTCTTTAACGTTTTCTGTACTTATTTTACTATTACATGGGGAAAGCCTACCTTGTTCATTTTGTAAATCAGACACAATTGACATATTCATATTACTGCAAATATCGTCTGCTTTGTCTGCACACCAAACTTTCACACTTGCTTGATTTTCAGTTATCCTGCTTTAAGTGGCACTATTTCAAGTTGAAAAGAGAACAAAATTGTGTAAGTTTACATCTGAAAAAAGTTATATCTAAAATATAATATTTATCAATTCTAACTATGCTACTAAAATTTACTTCTAAACTTGGTATTTTGTGAACACACGTTTTAAAAAATCAACACCATATTCTTGTTTTGGTAAAAATAATCAATTTAAAAAAATCAGATTTTTGGGAAATATTGTTTTAAAAAGTATTAAAGGTTATTCTTTTGTTTATTACGTGCATTTATGACGTTCTAAATAACAAAAAAAAATATCACGTAGGCTGAATCTCTTTTACTATTTGTATTTTTAAAATAATATTTAAAAATAGCCCTAGTAAAAATAGCGTTCATTGTCCTTGACAGTGTATCTGGGTATTTTGTTCGGAAAAAACTACGTAACATCTTGTATTTTAAGTTAGATTATATTTTGAAAGAAACGTGGAATAATACAAAAGGAATAGCTTGAAACGTCTTCCTGGAAAAACCGATTTACTTCCTCTTTAAAGTCGAAACAGAAAGCAATTTTACGAGTAGCAAGTTGAAGACAATAGGTAAGTCTCCAGAAAAAGAAAGAAATGTTAAAGTAAAACATTTTTTTTATTTCGAATTGTGTAGATATATTGACAAATTTTACGGCAAGGGCGTAGTGCAAAATTATCGATTTATGCATTTCACGAGGATACAGAATGCATCATTGATACTTCATACTGTAATACAAGATGTAATGACATATCATTTTAAGATATTTCATGAAACTAAAAAAACCTACATGTAACAATATAAATGGTTGAATAATTTTGGTTTCAGATCAAATCATTTTGAACCATACTAACTTTTAAACATTTTAGATTAAAACTGTAAGGAGTCTTAGCGTGTTTTATTAGTTTGTATCCAAATTATCTTGTCGCATGCAAATACTAGTCTCATATTTCTTTCTACAATGCTAGGTTTATGATAAAATTTTCCCAAATTATATGTAGCTTAAATTTTAAAAGTTTACGTCCGTCATTTTGATCGGTGTTAAAGTGAGAATATGAGAGTCCCACGGCATTAAATTATATATTATCATAAGCGTGCTATGGAAATCTGAGTGTATTTAAGCTGGGGTATAGAACCAACGGCCCCGTACTAATTTAGAAATAAAAGCAATGAATCAATCCCAGGGCGTTAAAAAATATTTCATTTAGAGGCGTAGGGAAGGGGACCCCTGATACATGTCAGACTGACGACGTGAGTTAATAAATTTGTAAAAAAAAAAAAAAAAAAAAAAAAAACTTCCTGTCAATTAAATAATGTAAAGCTTCCATTTAACGTAATCCGATATACTGGAGGTGGTTGCTATGGCTACAAGGCGATAAGAGGTATTTCATTTTACCTGAATAAAAACACCGAAAGACTTTTCTTTAACATTTAAAAATGCATTTTTGTGCAACGTTCTATTAAGTTTAGTAATAAAGATATTAAACACTTCAAATATTGGGCGGATATATTTTTTACTGCGTTTCACGTCGATTCGATAGTATTTGTCAGATGAATTTAATATTTAAATTATTAAATGTATTTGTTCTGTTGTAATGTAAACATTTATTTTAATAAATGATTGATTTATTTTAATTATTATTATTATTATTTATTTATTCATTTATTTATTATTATTTTTTTATTATCTTTTTTTTTTGGTCTGTACTTCTTACCAGATTAAAACGCGGTTTCTTATATTTATTGTTTTCTAACAGAGAGCTTTCTGCATGCATTCTTACACTGAACGTTTTGTTGGTTATATTTACAAGCAGAGGATATAATAAGCATTTTGTTATTTTTATAACGTTTATTTTACTTGATAATCAATACATGAAGAAAAACGTTCTTATTTAATAATTTTATATTTAAAACATTGCAATAACTCTCAAATTGACATATACCTGCCATAGTGAATGATAAAGATATTCGGTCTTCCCATTAAGTAGAGTTATCGTTACTGAAAGAGTTATCTTCCCCTTATAGCAGGTATGCAGTATTTCCGGTTAATCGAAGATGAGTAAGCAGTGCGGGAGTTTTAAGTTACATATTCGACGACGGACGTTTATTTAATAACAACTTTTCTTACATCAAAAACATTTAATGGCATTTAAATTACCAAACAGAAAACATCAAAAGTTATCCAAAAAATTAAAATTAACGCAAAGAATGCGTTTGATTACAATGTATACCGTAATGTACAAAGTTTGGCTTAATCGGCAAACAATGCGAGGGAAAACATTTGGATTCTTATTTTTTGGACAATTACTTCTTTTGTGAGCTAACGGATGGATGGTGGTATAGTGGTTTCTCTGATAAAATTGGGATTTTGGTAATTTGTGAAGTGCTTAATTTAATTCATTTTCAAATTCATTAGTTGTTTTTCGTCTTGATTTTAGGTCGATCTGCTTTTCCACCCCCCCTCCCCCACTGAACACTCTTACATAATATGATTTTTGCATTCGTTCGAAATGCGATGCTTTCATGAAAAAAAAATGTATACATGCAGTGGGCATTTGTATCTTACCAGGTACCGACGGTCATCAATTCTGGCAGCTGTACCTGTCATGCAGGATGTTCAATTAATGACAATCATTTGAATTTCTCAACAAAACAGATTCTTTGTATAAAAAAGATACCGGTATTATAGGGTTAAGAGGAATGATAGCGTTGAAAACAGATCTCAGTCCTTTAAAATATAGATTTCATTGAAATTAGAATTTGTCTTTGGTTTAAAATATGAGATCCTCTTTATTGAAGTCTTTGAGGGGACTGCTTAAACACATTTTTTGTAGTTTGTTTTACCTTTAGTATTTTTATTACTTTTATCATTGATCTCAGTGGCCTTTATATAATTGTATTGTACTTTATTCACGTACCATATATATAGCAAACACCATTTCAGGGAATAAACTTTTCATGAAAAATTAAGAATGGAATGAAATAGCTCATTCCATTCTTAATTTTTCATGAAAAGTTTATTCCCTGAAATGCGCAATTTTTCGCATACACCGCTTGCAATCATGTTTTCAAATAAAGTTGCGTTCCGATTTTGATCGACAGCATTCACGTATATATATTTATAAATATATATACGTTAATGCTGTCGATCAAAAGGTAGGTTGCAAATGTTTTAATCCATTATCTCTTAAATTCCCATGATGATGAAATTGAAATCGGTCATTCATTAATCTAAATGAAATCCATCAAGAGGAAGTATAGTAAGGTCCGACAATGACCAATGCAGATACGTACGTAGGTATAATGCCCATCTTTGTACTTTGACCTACTGATAGATTGAAATATTCTGTTTTGAGAGGTGAACAGACAAAACAACCCATGCCTTTAGGATTGCTTTGCATGTCCACTTCTCTGTATTAAACAGTGTACATGTATCAGCAGCGCTCTCCTAAAACCACGCACTTCACCGCCAGCAACTGCATCATTTATTGGTAGGTGGCAGGCGGGTGGCATGAATGGGGAGGGGGGGGGCTACCCTCCCAACTTCTTGCAGCAGATATTTTACATAAATTTACATACATGCATAAAAAAGTGAATAAATATAAAGTCCCCCTCCCCCCCCCACCTTTTTGGAGCAAGTAAATAAATTGTGAATCTGTGAAAAGAAGGAAATGATGTAATGATTTATGCATACAGTAAAGTACACTACAGCCCAACACCCCCCTCCCCTCCACGCACACAAGGATAAGGATTTTCACGATTTAAGAAGCTGTGGTTGTCAAGTTTTTTTGACAAGTCAAAAACAATGGTATGTGCATGGATATGGTACAATTAAACGCGCTCGTCAAATCTCCCTACTGTTTTTGTTTAGTATTTTAGTATAACAGCATCCTTTAATTGCGTAATCTTCTCTCTACATTGACAATTTACATCAATAACCGATTAAACAAGACACAAAAAGTTTGTTTCAACCATTTGTTTATACTGGTTACATAGCGCTATACCTGCTCTAATGGAGAGATACGAACGATAATTCCAGGTTATCAAAATCCCGAATACATAAAGCATAAAGATATTGGAGCTCCACCTCCGCTCCAGCCGGGGTTAAACTCATGACGTCTGGAACCCATTCTCCTAGCAAGATTTGTATCTTGCCTAGATGGCCCAGTGGTTAGCGCGGTGGCCGCTCACTGAAAGGAGAATAGATTCCAGAGGTTGTGAGTACAAGACCCCGGCCGGGGCGGAGGTGGAGCTCCAATAAGGTGAATTTCTCTGTGCTTTATATATATATATATATATATATATATAGAGAGAGAGAGATAGAGAGAGAGAGAGAGAGAGAGAGATAGAGAGAAAGAGAGAGAGAGATATAGATATAAAGATATAGATATATATAAGCATGTTTTTCTTATTTTTTGGTGTCGTCAGTCTTATGACACAAGAAGCGGTGCAGACGATTTATCATACCGTGCTTACAAGCGGTATTTAATTTCATTGCCTGCCTGCTTTGTCTGCACACTTAACTTTTACACTCGGTTGGTTTTAGCTTTCAGTGCTGTTCAAACTGCACTTTAACAAATGTGAAAAAAGAATGAAATCTTGTTGGTGTTACAAAACTTATAGTTGCATCATTTACATAATTTTTGGTTGTATTATCTCGTGTATAATTTTAAATCACTGGATGGCGCGTAACAGGAAAATCCAAAACAATTACTGGTGGGGCCAACCTCAGCAATTGTTTGGTTTAAGTGATATTTTTATTTCGCTTGAAGTCATGAAGTTCAATCAAACAATCCAAAACATCTTAACTACTTACTGATCTTAACAGAATCTTCAAAAATGTACACCCTTTTTGTATATCGTTTTGCAGCCAAATCTTTTTTTGCAGTTTAAGATAAAAAAAAATTAGTAAATCGGTGCTAAATAAACATGATTTAACCAAGTTCATGCGAGAAACTTACAGTGGGTTTTTAAAAAAAACGGATAAAAAGACATTATTTTTTGTATGGAAGGTATACTGATTAAAATATAAAAGCAATACGTGTATAAAATTTAAATTGACTTAACATACATGTATAAATAGGTACATTTAGGAATGCGCTAAATCAAATCCACGCAAACTTGTTGAAAAATCATATTCTGCCAAATATCGTATACGCTAAATATAAAACGTTTACAGTATTTTTTCAAATAAATTTTAGATTTATATTTGAAATACCGGTAAATCTAAAATAAAAACGCACAATGTTCAAAATGCATTGATTTCTCACCTAGCTGCATGTTTTTTTTTTCACTTTAAATGTTGGTCCCCGGTACAAAACACCTTTACCGACTTGTCCTTACTGTACAAAACATAACGACAACCCCAAAAAGGATAATCTCCAACAATTCCTCTTGTATCCTAACAGAAATATTTTAGCACATTATCTTTCAAACGGTGCATTCCCTCTGCTTTGGTATGTTTCCTGTTGTACTGTACCAGTTCTGTAAGCCATTCAGGAAAGTTTCTCCCAAAAATCACCATGTTGCAACCTAGCCCCACCAAATCATCAAGATGCACAAAACTTATGGTAATCTTATTAGTACATGATGCAAGCACTACACAATTCAATTCCGATAGGAATATGTGACCAGATCATAAAAGGTTTTTAAAGCATCAATATACCTGTCATCCTACTTTATTAGGAAATTGAAAAAAAACATGAAAAAAATGATTCAGTTGGATTTTGATAACATTCGATAAATGTAAAAAAAAACTAATGTATTTTGAATTATAAACATTTTTGAACATAGTTTGTATACTTATGTTAAGTATGTAAACTATGCACAAACTATTCACAGCCCTATAAATCATTTTATCTGCTTTTTATCATTATTTACATTCCACTTTCTAACGCCCGGTATTCAATGAGTCTACCTGGTGTCTTACAGGACCGACGATTATCCAAAAATGCATAAACATCAAAATTGGACAGCCAGCTGTAGCCTACGCTGATGTTAACTCAGATTTAGCGCAAATACTTGAGTTTCATTAAATTAAAGGGCGTAGTTTCGCTGTATAAAGTTAGAGCTGAAATGATTTGATAAATACGCATCACTTCCTTTTTGCATCCGACTATCGCCATATTAGTTTTCAATTTCTATTGTTAATTACTCCCATCGATACGTACTTCTTTATAAATGCATGATCCATCCAGGTATTCTATTCGCCCAAACACGCTTCATTAGACGGATAGATTTGTAGAACGCGATTTGAAAAAAACAATATAACTGTTGCACTGGTAAGGAATATCCAATGAAAGACAAAACAAAACAGACAAAAATCTAATTACAACTGATGTTTGCTTTACTTCATTTGAATCATAAAATATAAAATAAAAGCTACAAAGAACAAATGAAGACGTGTTTTATTACTAGGATACCGGGGTTTTAATGAACATGAATAGATAAAGTCTGATATTACCGGAAACTGCATAACTTTCAGCGATTTGTGATTTGAAATCCGTTCAATCCCTCTATCAATCTGGCATCTGTAACCTGTTAAGTATTAAAATAAGGGGATTTTATTTATAACAGGTAAAATAGTTGAGCTAAAAACGCTTCAATCGACATGTTTCTTATTTGAAAAATAATTCATTGTTATTATTCAATATAGTATCTGTATTTCTAAAGTAGAAAATCAACATCATATTCTTGTTTTGGTCAATAATCATCAATAAAAAAAATCAGATTTTTGAGAAAATATTGTTTTAAAAAGTATTAAAGGTTATTCTTTTCTTTATTACGTGCATTTATGACGTTCTAAATAACAAAAAAAAATATCACGTAGACTGAATCTTTTTTACTATTTGTATTTTTTAAATAATATTTAAAAATAGCCCTAGTAAAAATAGCGTTCATTGTCCTTGACAGTGTATCTGGGTATTTTGTTCGGGAAAAAACTACGTAACATCTCGTATTTTAAGTTAGATTATATTTTGAAAGAAACGTGGAATAATACAAAAGGAATAGCTTGAAACGTCTTCCTGGAAAAACCGATTTACTTCCTCTTTAAAGTCGAAACAGAAAGCAATTTTACGAGTAGCAAGTTGAAGACAATAGGTAAGTCTCCAGAAAAAGAAAGAAATGTTAAAGTAAAACATTTTTTTATTTCGAATTGTGTAGATATATTGACAAATTTTACGGCAAGGGCGTAGTGCAAAATTATCGATTTATGCATTTCACGAGGATATAGAATGCATCATTGATACTTCATACTGTAATACAAGATGTAATGACATATCATTTTAAGATATTTCATGAAACTAAAAAAACCTACATGTAACAATATAAATGGTTGAATAATTTTGGTTTCAGATCAAATCATTTTGAATCATACTAACTTTTAAACATTTTAGATTAAAACTGTAAGGAGTCTTAGCGTGTTTTATAAGTTTGTATCCAAATTATCTTGTCGCATGCAAATACTAGTCTCATATTTCTTTCTACAATGCTAGGTTTATGATAAAATTTTCCCAAATTATATGTAGCTTAAATTTTAAAAGTTTACGTCCGTCATTTTGATCGGTGTTAAAGTGAGAATATGAGAGTCCCACGGCATTAAATTATATATTATCATAAGCGTGCTATGGAAATCTGAGTGTATTTAAGCTGGGGTATAGAACCAACGGCCCCGTACTAATTTAGAAATAAAAGCAATGAATCAATCCCAGGGCGTTAAAAAATATTTCATTTAGAGGCGTAGGGAAGGGGACCCCTGATACATGTCAGACTGACGACGTGAGTTAATAAATTTGTAAAAAAAAAAACTTCCTGTCAATTAAATAATGTAAAGCTTCCATTTAACGTAATCCGATATACTGGAGGTGGTTGCTATGGCTACAAGGCGATAAGAGGTATTTCATTTTACCTGAATAAAAACACCGAAAGACTTTTCTTTAACATTTAAAAATGCATTTTTGTGCAACGTTCTATTAAGTTTAGTAATAAAGATATTAAACACTTCAAATATTGGGCGGATATATTTTTTACTGCGTTTCACGTCGATTCGATAGTATTTGTCAGAAACAAGTTCTTTGTTAGTTTTTTAACAGATGCAATGAATTTAATATTTAAATTATTAAATGTATTTGTTCTGTTGTAATGTAAACATGTATTTTAATAAATGATTGATTTATTTTAATTATTATTATTATTTATTTATTCATTTATTTATTATTATTTTTTTTATTATCTTTTTTGTTTTGGTCTGTACTTCTTACCAGATTAAAACACGGTTTCTTATATTTATTGTTATCTAACAGAGAGCTTTCTGCATGCATTCTTACACTGAACGTTTTGTTGGTTATATTTACAAGCAGAGGATATAATAAGCATTTTGCTATTTTTTATAACGTTTACCTTACTTGATAATCAATACTGAGGAAGAAAAACGTTCTTATTTAATTATTTTATATTTAAAACATTGCAATAACTCTCAAATTGACATATACCTGCCATAGTGAATGATAAAGATATTCGGTCTTCTCATTAAGTAGAGTTATCGCTACTGAAAGAGTTATCTTCCCCTCATAGCAGGTATGCAGTACTTCCGGTTAATCGAAGATGAGTAAGCAGTGCTTTTAAGTTACATATTCGACGACGGACGTTTATTTAATAACAACTTTTCTTACATCAAACACATTTAATGACATTTAAATTACCAAACAGAAAACATCAACAGTTATTCAAAAAATTAAAATTAACGCAAAGAATGCGTTTGATTACAATGTATAACGTAATGTACAAAGTTTGGCTTAATCGGCAAACAATGCGAGGGAAAACATTTGGATTCTTATTTTTTATACAATTACTCCTTTTGTGAGCTAACGGATGGATGGTGGTATAGTGGTTTCTCTGATAAAATTTGGATTTTGGTAATTTGTGAAGTGCTTAATTTAATTCATTTTCAAATTCATTAGTTGTTTTTCGTCTTGATTTTCGGTCGATCTGCTTTTCCTACCCCCCCCCCCTACTCCCCCACTGAACACTCTTACATAATATGATTTTTGCATTCGTTCGAAATGCGATGCTTTCATGAAAAAAAAAAATGTATACACGCAGTGGGCATTTGTATCTTACCAGGTACCGACGGTCATCAATTCTGGCAGCTGTACCTGTCATGCAGGATGTTCAATTAATGACAATCATTTGAATTTCTCAACAAAACAGATTCTTTGTATAAAAAAGATACCGGTATTATAGGGTTAAGAGGAATGATAGCGTTGAAAACAGATCTCAGTCCTTTAAAATATAGATTTCATTGAAATTAGAATTTGTCTTTGGTTTAAAATATGAGATCCTCTTTATTGAAGTCTTTGAGGGGACTGCTTAAACACATTTTTTGTAGTTTGTTTTACCTTTAGTATTTTTATTACTTTTATCATTGATCTCAGTGGCCTTTATATAATTGTATTGTACTTTATTCACGTACCATATATATAGCAAACACCATTTCAGGGAATAAACTTTTCATGAAAAATTAAGAATGGAATGAAATAGTTCATTCCATTCTTAATTTTTATGAAAAGTCTATTCCCTGAAATGCGCAATTTTTCGCATACACCGCTTGCAATCATGTTTTCAAATAAAGTTGCGTTCCGATTTTGATCGACAGCATTCACGTATATATATTTATAAATATATATACGTTAATGCTGTCGATCAAAAGGTAGGTTGCAAATGTTTTAATCCATTATCTCTTAAATTCCCATGATGATGAAATTGAAATCGGTCATTCATTAATCTAAATGAAACCATCAAGAGGAAGTATAGTAAGGTCCGACAATGACAAATGCAGATACGTACGTAGGTATAATGCCCATCTTTGTACTTTGACCTACTGATAGATTGAAATATTCTGTTTTGAGAGGTGAACAGACAAAACCACCCATGCCTTTAGGATTGCTTTGCATGTCCACTTCTCTGTATTAAACAGTGTACATGTATCAGCAGCGCTCTCCTAAAACCACGCACTTCACCGCCAGCAACTGCATCATTTATTGGTAGGTGGCAGGTGGGTGGCATGAATGGGGAGGGGGGGGGCTACCCTCCAATTTCTTGCAGCAGATATTTTACATAAATTTACATACATGCATAAAAAAGTGAATAAATATAAAGTCCCCTCCCCCCCCCCCCTTTTTGGAGCAAGTAAATAAATTGTGAAAAGAAGGAAATGATGTAATGATTTATGCATACAGTATGCATACAGTAAAGTACACTACAGCCCAACACCCCCCCCCCCCCCCTCCACGCACACAAGGATAAGGATTTTCACGATTTAAGAAGCTGTGATTTTCCATTTATCTTTAATTTTTTTTTTGGGGGGGGGGGTTTGTCAAGTTTTTTTGACAAGTCAAAAACAATGGTATGTGCATGGATATGGTACAATTAAACGTGCTCGTCAAAGCTCCCTACTGTTTTTTTAGTATTTTAGTATAACAGTATCCTTTAATTGCGTAATCTTCTCTCTACATTGACAATTAACATCAATAACCGATTAAACAAGACACAAAAAGTTTGTTTCAACCATTTGTTTATACTGGTTACATAGCGCTATACCTGCTCTAATGGAAAGATAACTCGTATTACGAACGATAATTCCAGGTTATCAAAATCCCGAATACATAAAGCATAAAGAAATTATTGGAGCTCCACCTCCGCCCCAGCCGGGGCTTAAACTCATGACGTCTGGAACCCATTCTCCTAGCAAGATTTGTATCTTGCCTAGATGGCCGCTCACTGATAGGAGAATATATTCCAGAGGTTGTCAGTACAAGACCCCGGCCGGGGCGGAGGTGGAGCTCCAATAAGGTGAATTTCTCTGTGCTTTATATATATATATATAAATATATAGATATAGATATAGATATAGATATATAGAGATATAGATATATATAAGCATGTGTTTATTTTTTGGTGTCGTCAGTCTTATGACACAAGTAGCGGTGCAGACGATTTATCATACCGTGCTTACAAGCGGCATTTAATTTCATTGCCTGCCTGCTTTGTCTGCACACTTAACTTTTACACTCGGTTGGTTTTAGCTTTCAGTGCTGTTCAAACTGCACTTTAACAAATGTGAAAAAAGAATGAAATCTTGTTGGTGTTACAAAACATATAGTTGCATCATTTACATAATTTTTGGTTGTATTATCTCGTGTATAATTTTAAATCACTGGATGGCGCGTAACAGGAAAATCCAAAACAATTACTGGTGGGGCCAACCTCAGCAATTGTTTGGTTTAAGTGATATTTTTATTTCGCTTGAAGTCATGAAGTTCAATCAAACAATCCAAAATATCTTAACTACTTACTGATCTTAACAGAATCTTCAGAAATGTACACCCTTTTTGTATATCGTTTTGCAGCCAAATCCCTTTTTGCAGTTTAAGATAAAAAAAAAATTAAGTAAATCGGTGCTAAATAAACATGATTTAACCAAGTTCATGCGAGAAACTTACAGTGGGTTTTTTTTTTAAAAAACGGATAAAAAGATATTATTTTTTGTATGGAAGGTATACTGATTAAAATATAAAAGCAATACGTGTATAAAATTTAAATTGACTTAACATACATGTATAAATAGGTACATTTAGGAATGCGCTAAATCAAATCCACGCAAACTTGTTGAAAAATCATATTCTGCCAAATATCGTATACGCTAAATATAAAACGTTTACAGTATTTTTTCAAATAAATTTTAGATTTATATTTGAAATACCGGTAAATCTAAAATAAAAACGCACAATGTTCAAAATGCATTGATTTCTCACCTAGCTGCATGTTTTTTTTTTCACTTTAAATGTTGGTCCCCGGTACAAAACACCTTTACCGACTTGTCCTTACTGTACAAAACATAACGACAACCCCAAAAAGGATAATCTCCAACAATTCCTCTTGTATCCTAACAGAAATATTTTAGCACATTATCTTTCAAACGGTGCATTCCCTCTGCTTTGGTATGTTTCCTGTTGTACTGTACCAGTTCTGTAAGCCATTCAGGAAAGTTTCTCCCAAAAATCACCATGTTGCAACCTAGCCCCACCAAATCATCAAGATGCACAAAACTTATGGTAATCTGATTAGTACATGATGCAAGCACTACACAATTCAATTCCGATAGGAATATGTGACCAGATCATAAAAGGTTTTTAAGGCATCAATATACCTGTCATCCTACTTTATTAGGAAATTGAAGTTTTTTAATCCGTTCAGGGTATTTAAGCAATCTCCTACTTGGTAGTTCATTTATTATCGTAAATCGATGGTCAATTTACTATGGGCCTGACTATTATCCTCTAGCTCTGTTGATGGCAGCTTGTAGGAATTAATTAAAAAATTGTTTATTTTATGACACCGGCGTTTTCTGGTCCTGAAAACTCATCCCACTTCTCCTAGTTGTGTCGTTTTAAGAGTTATGAATGAAAATATCGCAAGTTATGCATCGCCTTACTGATGTAACGTGACACGGATCTACCCGAATGTCTCGCTTTTCATGTCTGTGGTTGGGCAATTATTTCCGATCTAAAAAAAAAAAAACATGATAAAAATGGTTCAGTTGTATTTTGATAACATTCGATAAATGTAAAAAAAACTAATGTATTTTGAATTATAAACATTTTTGAACATAGTTTGTATACTTATGTTAAGTATGTAAACTATGCACAAACTATTCACAGCCCTATAAATCATTTTATCTACTTTTTATCATTATTTACATTCCACTTTCTAACGCCCGGTATTCAATGAGTCTACCTGGTGTCTTACAGGACCGACGATTATCCAAAAATGCATATATATTAAGGGTCTTGGACCCGTTTCATCAAAATTGGACAGCCAGCTGTCGCCTACGCTGATGTTAACTCAGATTTAGCGCAAATACTTGAGTTTCTTTAAATTAAAGGGCGTAGCTTCGCTGTATAAAGTTAGAGCTGAAAAGATTTCATAAATACGCATCACTTCCTTTTTGCATCCGACTATTGCCATATTAGTCTTCAATTTCTATTGTTAATTACTCCCATCGATGCGTACTTCTTTATAAATGCATGATCCATCCAGGTATTCTATTCGCCCAAACACGCTTCATTTTGCGGGAAGATTTGTAGAAGGCGATTTAAAAAGAAATATAACTATTGCACTGGTAAGGAATATCCAATGAAAGACAAAACAAAACCGACAAAAATCCAGGCACAGTTATTTCATAAATTCTCAATCAATGTAGAACGTTTCCTCGTGTCGTACAGGTATATCATTGATAATAACGACAACTCGTTGCTAATTACTTTTCCTGTATATATACTATCGCTTATTAACTGGGCTGAATAAAGTCCGACCGGGGTCCACAATATGAGGCAGACGTTATCCTCTTTGTATTAGCGACACACGTTAGATGTTCACCCGAAATAAGGTTGCCGTAGCTGAATACCATTAGCAGTGTAAAAAAATGCAAATACATTCATTTGGCAACTTTATTAAAGAATATACCCTTTGTATATTTTATTGATTACAGTTTATTAAACACATAAAAAATAAATTTTTATGGTCAACTGAGGTTTGCTTTACTTCATTTGAATCATAAATTTTAAATAAAAGCTACAAAGAACAAATGCAGACGTGTTTTATAACCAGGATACCGGGGTTTTAATGAACATGAATAGATAAAGTCTGATATTACCGGAAAATGCATAACTTTCAGCGATTTGTGATTTGAAATCCGTTCAATCACACTATCAATCTGGCATCTGTAACCTGTTAAGTATTAAATAAAGGGATTTTATTCATAACAGGTAAAATAGTTGAGATATGGACGCTTCAATCGACATGTTTTTTATTTGAAAAATAATGTGTGTTTGTGATTTCCGCCTGTCTACTCTTGTAAACAGTTTCGCCTCGTCTTGAATTCGCCAAGAAACAGTTTTATCTATTAAAGAGGGATATTTTGAGACGATGGAATGAAGAGTACTTATCTATGTCATCATAGGAATGACGTAAACAAATTCAGTCGTCCATTTTCTGTCGGCTGGAATAAGTTTGCTGGATTGCGCAATAAGGTATTCAATTGGATCAGCCAGGTATCCCATCAAGTCCTGTGCGTTGGCGTCAATGCTTGATATTATAGCTTCCCAGAGCGGAATGGGCCATACGTTTACGTAAGAAGCCGGAGAAGGAAAGCTAGAAAAGTAAACGTACTGCAACCAACGAGAGCGAATGTGATTTTGCATGTTTATTCTGTCATTCTGGCAGGTCGCTATATGCCAGACTCATCTTCTGACCTCCGCCTTTCTCTTACATCGTGGCAAAGTGATGCACTTTTATAGTAACCGAGTTTTCTCATACATTCCTCTACATCCTTTTGGAAGTGAGTAACTGCCATGGGAACTGACATAGGGTCTACTAAGTCCTCTACCATAATTGGGGTGAGTAAAGTCTTTTGGGAATTCGCAACATCAATCAACGGTTTCTGTGAGATGTTTTCCAGGCCACCTTTGCAACATATCCTTCGTATACTTGTCAGAAGATGGGAAGAATCGATGCATCTCACCTCAAGTTGACCTCACTGAATTCTGGATGATAAAACCAAAAATCCAGGTATTCGCTGTCACCAACTTTAACAGTATCTTGCACCGGCGAAGAATCTTTCCAAATGCTCAACTTACTCGGCCAAATGTACTCAGCTCAAACAATGTTTATGCAGGCCTTTTAAAGAACATCAATGCTGAGCTCCCTTAATGTTTTTGGATTGTGTTTCCGACTTTTTCGATGCAAAAATAGATCTCTACCGGAATTTTTCAGACCCAAAAGCTTACGTTATTTTGTGACTTTATCTGATTTCGAGGAATCAACCTTAATTTCTGTCATTTGCTTGGTCCTTATATATCTTACCATTACTTTGAGATCGACATCTCGGAGTTTGGCTAACTGTTCTGAAGTACTAAGAGCACTTTTTATGTAATTTAAGCAAAGAGAATCCCATTTACAATTTGTATTTCATCTGTTCTTAATAGTAGTAGAATTGACTATAAATCTTTATCAGAAAAGATAAGCTCAATTTTCTCTTTCTCATCTCTAGTAGTTTCTTCAGAGTCTTGCTTATCTGTAGTAATTTTTTCTGAAACGTTCAGCTCATCAGATTGTAAAGTACTGATTCTTCCTAAAGCACTAATGTCTATGATTTCATCTTCGTTGTCGACACTTTGATCTGGAGAAGAATCTTCAGAGAAGTCTATATATTTCCACCCATTTGTTTTTCGAGGCATTTCAAGACTGCATCTCAGCTTTTGAGTCCTCATCTATCATTACATACTTCATTACAGCTGTGTTGACCCCTGAACACCGATTTCTTCAGAAGATGTTTTCTCTAGAATTTCATCTGGGGCATGGTCTTCGACGCTCTCATTTTTCTCATACTCTTTTCTGTCGTCTGACTTCTTTGTTTTCACTTTCTGAAACGTGGAAGTACGAAGAACAGAGAGATGCTTTCCACTGTTTGTAACCAAAAATCACACTGCCATGTTTACTAGAAGAATAGTTCCTATTGATGTCTTTTTCAAAATCTGAGATTTTTGCAGCTTCTCCGTTTAATGCCATACATCTTTATGTAGTTGAAGAATTGTTAATGGTCGATGATCCAGAGATCTAACATCAATGCTATGCCACTGCCCATCAAATGATTCACATGGCACATGAACACCGTAAGCTTGGCATTCATCGTGTACCTTTTCTACAATTTTGCAGTATACTTCTCTTGTAAGGCTATAACCTTTTGGAAACCATGCAACGGGTGCCCATCTCATTTGATCTTTACTCCAATTTCTGTCGAGATCACCGCATAAGAAAACCATAACCTCTGACGCCTTTTGGCCTTGTAGTTAAGGTTTTCCGCTCTGCGGAAAACCTTACTATTATTCTAAAAAAAATTCAAATTTCTTCTTATTTTTTTTTCTTCTAGACGCCAACTTTGATCCTTAATATCTCGCTCGTTTGTTCACCGATTGTTTTGAAATTTTCAGGACTGATAACATGCCGCGTGATGTTGTCGTTGCATATTTTAGTTGAGGAAAATCCCTATCCAGTTTTGAGTTATTCCCCTTGTAGTAAAATTTAACGACTTCTTTTGTCCAGGGGGTTTAGCTTTAACGATGATTGGCAGAGTCTCAAAGATTGGCTGGTTTGGAAGCTAATACATTGAATTTGTGCGAGATATATTTTATTTATTATTTAAATGGAAATAAAAGGGGTGGTATAGATGTTGAAACAAAGGTAAGAAAAAAAATCAAAAAAATTCGCGTATTTTCCGTGTTAGTTTTCTACCTGATTAAAATTTGTTATAACATGTATTTTAAAAGTTCTTGGTCTTGCCCAGACCTTTCATTCGGTATACCGAAAAAGGGGTTGGCCCTTATAATTAGGGAGTTAGAGGCGTCCAAAGTTTCTTGTCAATAACTTAAAAAGGAATAAATATTTCTAATGCATTATTGAAGCAAAGTTGTAAAGAAATTAATTTTGAATCCTTCTATAGTGTTCAATTTAATGTTTTCGTAATTTATAGTCAGTATTTGCAGAAACAATTGTTGTCAGTTCGGTCCATTATTGTGGGGGTGCGCACGTTTATGAGGTTATGAAAGGGCTTCTTGTAATGCACTAACTGATACATGTAGCGCGCAAAAATAATTCCACATAAAATTCCCAAATGTTTTTATACATATGTACATTTTCATTTCATATAGATAAACCTCTTTGACCTTATTTTTGTTGTTTATTTCATAACTGTGCCCCTGTCTATATTTAGATGCATTACGAGACTCAGGTAACCGATCGATAGGAGAGTCGCTAGCTGTATTCAGGCCGTCGCCTAGACGACAGTGCATGTGCTTGTAGAGCTGGACATACACGATTAACGCCCCACTGTGTTACTGTAACAGAGACATTTTGAATTGTTTCAGTACTGGGAGATGTGTTAATAAAATGGTTCCAATGCATGGTAATTAAACTCAACTTTTCTACAAAACGTATACACGGCCGTCATATAAAGCACAATGTGTATTACTGACATGACAATTTAAACGAACGCGGGATTGCTCCCGATAGAACAATTCTTTTAAAGCAAAAAAAAAAAATACTGATTTGCGATGGATATAATATAATTATCATCGTGGAGATGATTTTCAAAAGTGAACTTAATATTCGTATACGATAATATTTGAATCCAAAGCCGTTAGTTTTAAGTTACGGTTAATAGGGATATTAGTTATGACTTGCCCCGCGTTTCAGGTTTTTTTACTTGCAAAGCATCTACAAACGAAAATACCAAACAACCTTCAGCAGCAACTTATAAATTAATTATTCCATACACAATTCTAAAGAGGTAATTAAATAAATTATATAAATGCTTTATACTTGTATTCGCTATTTTCCATGGAAAAAAGTGGCATGGAAAAAATGTTGTTCAATGTTCATCAAATACGCTGTAGCCTTAGCAATCGAAAATAATTAACAAACTGTACATTGATAGATTGACATATCAACAAACATTCAGACCCGCATTGTGTTTTCTTACAAGTTCTATAAAACGTAGACTCAATGACTGAATTCTTTACCGTTTTCCGTCTGGGTTATTTTGAATCACGTGTGTACGTTATGTGTAGCCATATAGATGAACACTTTAAGTGTTTGAATTTTAAAAGAAATTGTGTACATGCAGAGCATTGCAATGCTAGGACAATAACATTCCAACAATGTATATTGTGAGGCCGGTCAGACTGATACTGGTTCTGCTTGTTCTACAAATAGCGAATGTAAGACGAAGTATTTGGGTGTTATATTTTAAACAAATATAAGTATTGCTTTCTTAAAAGCTTGCATTACTCAACAAAGTATTTTACTGGGATCATTCTTAGTTACCTTAGCTGCATACATGTACCGCTCTGTCTGTATCCCGGAAAAATTGACTACCATCCGAAATTTTTCATACAAGGTCTATAGACTTGCAGCTAACATTACCTTTAAAAATACATTTTAGAATTTGCCGCTGTTTCTAAATTCATTAAAAAGACGCGCAGAATCAAGTAGTTATATGGCGCATGTAAAAAAATGGTATGAAATTATGAGTGAAATTTTGAAAATTTTGGAAAATTCAATTTTTTTAAATATTTTTTTGCTTGTCAAGCTTTGTTGGATGAGTTTGCCCCCCCCCCCGACACTTTCAAAAACGATGCTACGTGCTTGGAAATTACTCATTTCTTTATTCCCCTCTTTAATAATCAAAACAAACTAACAAACATAACCGATCCAGATAAATATAATTACATGTATCAAAAATAAACTTAAAAAACAAACTACAATTCATCCTTCACCCACAATATTGCCTTTTCGATATTTGTCATCGTTGTAGACCCGTGTAACAATCTGTTAAGTAGGTGCTTGCACGAAAAAGAACCCCCTTGCTGATCTACATTTTCATTAAAGCATACGAAGAAAAAATATATATTTTGATTTATTTTTGAATTTCTTTTGATGTAAAAAAAAAAAAAGAGAAGAAATTGGTTCTCAGTCTCTCTTAATGCCTGTTTGTTAGCGGTTAATCCAAGTTCATTTTGAATATCCTTTTGTAATTTAAAAAATGCGATGTAAATTTTTTTTCATGCAATATTTCGGATAAAGCAATGGAGAGTTGTTTCTTGAAATTTTGTTAGACCATAAAATTGTAAAATGCTAACATTGAAAATTGTGCCCGATTTTTTTCTTTTTTTTTAAGGTAAAACTTTATTAATTTAAAATATGATTCTTTGAGACAAACAAATTGACATAATCAATAAGAGTTTGACAATCTCTAACTGCAGGTCTGTAGCTTTTAGTCAAAAAAAGAATCGGATGGACGACCTAGGACACAGATCGTCCATCCGAATTTCTTGAAAATTGCCATTATTTTCGTACGCGGACGCAATACTCACCGAGACTTAATGGTTCGTATCTTAAGTTTTAAGTTTTAACTGCTTTGAAAGGTAATATTGGTTTTCTGATAATTATGAACATGAATAATTAAATAAAAATGGTTAAAATTACAGTAAAATTACCGGCATCGGTCTTCTCCGTGCGCGGATCTAGAAGGGGAAGGGTTCCAGACCTCCCCCCCCCCCAGCGAAATTTCTTTCAATTACGTGTACATTATAAACTTACCAAATATGCCTCGGACATCCCTTGGCAAACGTAAATAACCGTCTGACTTTTCAACCCACACCCAAAAAAAAATTTTCTGATCCGCGCATGTTCCCCCTCCTCGAAATACAAAATTATTCTTCAAAACCCCCTGTAAAATTTCCAGGATTTCTGCATATATACTTAGAGCTTCATTGGCGCTTGCGTTCGATAAAAATGCGTGTAAAACATTTGCCAATGGTCTTTTTACCTTCGTACCGGGCATAACCACAGTCCCACTCTGTGAATAAAATGCGGCGAATCAAACTAGAGACAACATGTTAAGATCTGTATTTGCTTATAAACATGTAGTATCATCGTGCAAAATGCACTGTTCAACTTTAATTTTTTTTTTACCTTACTTGTAAAATTCAACATCTGTTTCGTAATTTTTTCTCACAGTTTATTTCTTTTTTATTTAGTGATTTACACTTTTCAGACTTTATATGTGATTTCAAAGAGACAAATAGTCATGTCTCAAGGACCATTAATCTCTTAAAACAACATTGTGCAGTTATCGGATTTTCATTTCTTGGACATCAAAGACTCATTGAGTTTATTTAATTGTTTTATATCTGTGAAGCTTTCACTCAGCTTACTTATATCATTACCTGTCATTTTATACTCATTGTTAAGATTTGTACAATTGTCAATGCGCAGTCTGGAATACGGCGGCCAGCCCCGGCCACGTCCGACTCTCCCAGAGTCTTGAGTCCGGAGGCCACTACTGGCCATATCCGACTTGTTTGTAACATGTCTGTCTGTTAAATTGTTGTAATGTTGCCATCGTTGAGTCTCGTCCAATAATGTGGAATCCTGCAACAATTGCCTGTTTATTTCTCTGGAACTGTATACTGGTGGACCTTCGGGAATACGGCAAACCTACCCTTCGTTTTAGCTTACGGCCCACAGCGCGCCACAACCTTATACCTTTTACACTTTACGCCAACATTCCCTCACCCGGTTCGTACTGCACACGACCGATGCAGATCCAGACGAATTCTCTATCACCGTAAAATCTACGCGGTCACAGAAATATAATACTTTGTTTCTCAGTGTTTACACATCTAATTTTGTACTAAGGTCAGCTATCAATTTTTTGTAATACGTCGCAAGTATGACGCAGCTACGACGGAAAACCTAATCGTTGCTTGCAACGAGCTCGTCTCTAGTTCATACCAATCTTTCATTAAAGAAATGGTCTTTTCTAGCACATTCAAAATAGATACTTTGGTAAACTCAAAATGGGAACTCGGCGAAGAAGAATCAGACCTTGCAGCAGAAGGGAATTCACCCATAAACGATGCACGTAAGGACCCTTCCTGTACTCGTTTCTTTAGTCCCTGTACTGATTCTGATATCTTTACTGGTCCTTTTGGTTTTTGTACATCCACTATTTTGAAACATTCTTCCAACGCGTCTTGAAACAGAGTCTGATTAAGTGAGAGTTCAAAAACACTAGTAACATGTGGTCTCCAACAAAGGTAAAGCAATATATTAACTTGTATAGCATACATTTAAGATAAACATTGTAGAATATATCTTTCAGGCCCACTTATTCGCAAATTTGACACAGGACATTTCAAATCGATTGCCATTTTCGTGGTTTTGGCCTCAAAATAAGAATATCCTTCTAAACTTCCATCTGACGAAACGATCATTGTAAGCTTGTCTTCTCTGTTTAATGGTATAAATTCTTCCTCCCTGTACTCCAAACATGGAAAGAGAACTGGCAACACCTTGGTTACCATTGTGAAAATAGCATTTATTTCATTGTTCGTTCAATATTCCTTGTTTTTCTTCCCCTGGTTTGAATTTTCTTCTTCAACTTTGCAAATAACTTTGTCAAAATATTCTTTTTGCTTTTTCAAACCATCTAGTCCGGTCGCATAAAAAAGGGTACTTCCTGTAACAAGGGCATGTTTTGTAAGTCTAGCCATCTGTTAGTTCTATGCTTAATCCGACGTGTGAGCATGTGTATTTTGTAGGCGGCCATCCTTACACCCTATTAATTTTTAGACAAATAAAATCGTCCAGCAGAAATAGAAACAAATGCGCTTTAAGTTCTTCCATTTAACTTTCCAGACTGCGTGTTATAATAAATAAATGATTTTTTTGTTAATAATTCAAAATCAATTTTTAATTAACAATGAACACTCTAGTGCACTAGTACACAATCTTGTTGCGATGACCCCCCCCCCCGGCCATGGTACCTATTTCTAAATCAAGATTACACACGTGCTTGAATGTGGCAGAAAGCAAGCTGGAACTGAACTGTTAAATTAACTATACGTTACAGATATCATCTCTTTGGAAATGTATTTCTCCTTAAATAAGTACGTGTAGTAACTGATACATGTAATAGAGAAAACAATAGAGGAATGCATGATCAGTGCATCATAACTGCTTGATACAATATTTCTTTTTTCCAACATGCTTTAGGTCTATGATAATAAGAAAATATATGCTTGACTTCATATCGGAAATTACTCATTTTCTGTATTCTCCTTTTTAATAACAAAAGACCACAACAAACAAAATTGATCCAGATAAATATATTTACATGTATCAAAAAATAAACCTCAAAAACAAACTAAGCATTCATCCTTCACCCACAATATTGCCATTTCGATATCTGACATCGTTGTGGACCCGTGTAACAAACTATTAAGTAGGTGCTTGCACGACAAAGAACCCCTACATTTTCATTAACGCATAGAAATAAAAAAAAAATTGATTTTTTCATGAATTTCTTTTGATGAAAAAAGAAGAAAATAGCTCTCAGTCTCTTTTTATACTTGTTTAATTGTTAGCGGTTAATCTAAGTTTATTTTGCATATTATTTTGTAATTTGAAAAAAATGCGATGTAAATCTTTTTTCCATGCAAATATTTCGGATAAAGCAATTATGAATGAATTGCATCTTGGAACTTTTTATTTTAAATTGTAAAATACTAACATTGAAAATTGTACCCGTTTTCTTCTTTTTTTCAAGGTAAAACTTTATTCATTAAAAAAGACAAAATATATTCACATAATCACTAAGAGTTTGACAATCTAAAACTGCAGGTCTGTAGCTCTTAGTCTGAAAAAGAATCGGATGGACGACCTAGGACCCGGATCGTCAATCCGAATTTCTTGAGTATTGCCATTTCTTTTGTACGCGGACGCATGTTCGCAAAATACTCACCGAGATTGGATAGTTCGTATTTTAAGTTTTAACTTCGTTTAAAGGGAATTTCGGCATTCCGATAATTTTGAAAATGATCAATTAAATAAAAAATGGTCAAAATTACCGTAAACTGAGCGGCATCGGTCTTCCCCATGCGCGGATCTAGATGGGAAGGGGGAGGGTACAAGACACGACCCCACCCCAACCCCGCAGAATTTTTTCAATTACATGTACCTTAATTATTAATTTTTTTTACTTTACTCTCAAGAAACTCAATACAGTCTTTTTTTCAATATTCTTTCATTCACGCATGCTCACTCACTCACACTCAATCTAATTGGTAGAGGCTGCTTAAATTGGAAAAATAACCAAAGAATTAAACCAAAACAAAAAAAAAAAAACTACAGAAAAAGAAAAAGAAATAGACACGATCTCGTTGCGAGCAACGAGTGGGTCTTCCGTCCGAATTTTGAATAGATTAGATCAAACTTATCAATTCAAAGATAAAACCGAACATCTAAGCGAAAAATAGGAAAAAGAAAATTGCGGCACTCTGGGCTTGAACCCGGGGCGCCTTGGCTATTTCCACGACTCTATCGACTGAGCAACTCGGACTCTCGCTTCAGAACTTCGAGAATGCATTGATCGGTTTTAAAACAAATTACATATTCTGGATTAGTAAAAGGGTCACTATAAGGTGTACAATTTTCAAAAAAAAATATTAAAATACAAAAAAGTCGAAACAGTTAATTTTTCAAATTTCCTTCCGATGACGACCGGAAGTGACGGCGGGCATTCTCTTGACCGAGGTGCACCAGAAAAACGGTTGATCTATCTTTTCTGAAATTTTCAGCCTTTTATCTTAACTCGTTTTTGAAAACCCGACAGAAAAAATTGACTTTTTAAAATCGTAAACGGACGATAACTCCTTATCGGGGCCGTTTAACGAAATTTTGAAAATTGCATATTATTTAGTACATCATTCTGAGTATCTTTTCTTCTATACTGCATTTCAAAATAGTTTTCCTTTTTAAAATATTGGTGATCAAAATTATGGAATTTTGGCCCCTAAAAACCCCATATTATGTAACACATGATAAAATCATTACATTGCTTGGATACATAACTGTAAGATAAACATATTTGCTTCTATAACCGTTCGCAAAATATCCCTCGGTAAAGGGCTACAGATAAAAGACTTTAGAGCCCTTTGGTCCCTTAATTTTAGGGAACAGCCCCTTTTTCTTGATATAAAAAAGGTCATTTAAATCTCAACACATTTTGTTCAACAACTGTTTAGAAGTTCGCTACTGTTCTTGAGATACATGGTAAAGAACATTTTAGGGGCCGATCCCTCAAATCCTTATAGGGGCCGTTTAGCGAAATTTTGAAAATTGCACATGATTTAATACATCATTCTGAGCATCTTTTCTTCTATACTGAATTTCAAAATAGTTTTCCTTTCTGAGATATTGATGATCAAAATTCTGGAATTTTGGCCCCTAAAAAGCCCTTATTATGTAACACATGATAAAATCATTACATTGCTTTGATACATAACTGTAAGATAAACATATTTGCTTCTATAACCGTTCACAAAATATCCCTCAGTAAAGGGCAACAGATGAAAGACTTTAGAGCCCTTTGGTCCCCTAATTTTAGGGAACAGCCCCTTTTTCTTGATATCAAATAATATGGAGGGTAATCGTGTTCAAAAATCCAGACATGTAAACTTGTAAATCCGAATATGCAATCGTGTTGATGTGTGAGCCTAAGCATGAATATGTGTAATTCTGATCGTGTAACCTATAAAACTCGGGCATAAACACGTGTAAGATTTGACTCAGTTCCTTCGCATGATGCACATTTTGCAACTTTATTGTTTACATTATATGGAAACAGTGAAGTCACTGATAGAAAAAGGCTAGCTGCAGGTAAAGGCATGCCGTAATCGCCGGAATAGGGACGGAAAAATAAAAAAAATATATTAGGCAAGCCTATAATCATATAATCTCTGGATAACATCTGACATGATACAAATTGACAAATACAAGTTTGTCGAATTTTGACATGACCTTATATGGCAACTGCCTTACTGCGGGAAAAGGCATGCCGTAACCGCCGGACCGGAATGAATGAAAAATAAACATAATATTCAGCTAAACTGTTGCAATAAGCTTTTAATGAACGACACCTTTTCTATCGAAAACACCGGTATTATTTTTAGAAAAGAAAAAAAAATTGAGGTATGATTGAAACTGGACCAAACAGGAAGAGGTTCATGTAGAAAAAAAATCGTTGCCGATGTGACGAATGCGCTAATTTACGTAATATAATTCTCATGGTATTATTAAAGGAAATGCCTAATATCTTATATCTCTAAAAAAAAATTGACATGTAATTTAAACTGGAATATAAGTAAATGCGTACTCTTTTCTAGAAATGAGACGGATCAAGAAATTTCCTAAGGGGGTAAATATATTTTGAGCGGCATGGGGTTCGAAGACCGCCGTGAGGTCCCATGTAACTCCATTGCTTCTGAATTCTAAGAATTTTGAGAGTGTATTTTTAACCGGGTTTCCGATTATTGAAATAGTAAAAATTGCAGACGGGCGAGTGGCTGTCAAAAAGGTACCCTTATTGTACCGATAACTCCTCGAACAGTTTTCAAAATAGGAAGTTGTTCTTTTGCAGATCATTTATACATATATATCAGAAGTATGCAAATTGCTAGGAATTTGATTTCTGATAATTTATAAAAATATCAGCTGTTGAACTAAGTCATTTTTGGGCAAAAGCATTGCATATAGAGTACCCCATTTTTACTCTTCTTTTTTTCTGAATTAGTTAGAATAAACGACCTGCAAGGATTTGGTAATTTTTCTCGGAAAAATTTATGTTACTTTACATGTATTTATACTTTTTGCTGTTGTGTAAGTGAAAGATAAATAATAACACAATCTTCAATAATAATAAAAAAACTAGCGCATATTTTTTGTGCGCCGTAAATTGAAGTTTTACTATGGGAGGCACTGTAGCTCAAAGATCGTCCATCTGTATTTTTAGACAGGGAGCTACAGACCTTGCTTCTATAATTATTCACAAAATATCCCTCAGTAAAGGGCTACAGATGAAAGACTTCAGAGCCCTTTGGTCCCCTAAAGCTTTTTCTTGATATCAAATGGAAGGTCTTGTAAATATAAACTTTTTTTGTATTACATGTGTTCACAAAATATTTTTCAGAAAAGAGATAAACTAAGAAAACCATGAAAAATTACGACGTTTTTTTAGTCTCAGTTTTCGGGACCAGGCGAGCTTTAACGCCTTTTGAGCATGACAAATATGAATGCCAAATTGCACATCTACAATCTCTTGTCTAAAATCCCTGAAAATTTGAACTCAATATCTTTTATCGTTTATAAGGAGGGGATCCCTGGACAAGCCGATCCTCTGAAAATCGCAAAAACGTCATTTTCTCAAGAACGGAAATGACGTCATCAAAATAAATGTATATTAATTTCGGATTAATATCTATTAGATCTGAAAGTTTCACGAAAATCAGTTTAGCCATTTCCGAGAAATCGCCTGCAAAAATTTTGTAAGAAAAAGAAATAATAATAGGGAAAAAGAAACCGAACGAAAACAATAAGGTCTTCCGTTGGAAAACGGAAGACCTTAATAAGAAAAGTGAAAAAGAAACAATAGAATAATAGAAGGATCTTCCGTCTTCAGCTAATTACATTAAAAAACATAAGATAAATATAAAAGAGGAAGAATATTAGAACAGATGAAAGCACATAAATTGGTAATTAATAAACGGAATTGTAATTAAGACAAATAACATGACTATGATTGAATCATAGATAACCAGGGTTTTCAGGTATTGACAAATTTATGCATTTCAAAATTTTTACAAGCTATGTATTTTTCAGCCTTGAATAAATATGATAAAAGACCAGAAAGGCATGGCAGTTTGCCTTTTTTAAACAAGTAAACAAATATTGTTTCGAACATAGTATAATTAAATTAATAACTTTGTTGTTTTTAGACATTGGAAGTTCACCTAACAAGATATTAACTACATTAAAACCAAGTCTTAAAGCCCCTTTCACAATTGGCGCACGAGCCCAGGGTTTGAGTTCTCAAATACGGATTGTTAAAAAGTTCAATTTCATGAGTAAAATTGGTTTTAAATACAAAAAGTATTTTTGAAATGAATTATTATTGACATAACAATCGAAATGTTTACTTAATTATGGAATTAGGCTCTGACAAAGTTTGACTTTTAGCAAAACAGAAGAAATTCAGATTAAATGTTCATTATTTTGTTTTCCACTAAAATATACTTGGTAGTACTATAATTTTTAAAGTTAAGATTTTATTTGGTAGTCAACATAATTTTGCATATTTTCTGTTGGTTTTATCTTGCTTTTTCATTTAGATAATCGTATGACACACACTACAAAAATATTGAAAAATGCTCAAAAACAATTAAAGACACCATATCTCAACATTTGGATCATTGACCTCATATAAATTTAATGCCAGCAGAGAAAGGTCAATTTACTTAGTTTTATACTATAAATGTTTTAGCGTTATCGTCATTCAGTTTTTTGTTATATTGAATCAAAAATGGGTAGTAATTTGAAAACTGATAGAGGAAATTCGGACTAGCATATCTATAAAAATTGTGAATGAAAACTTAATGCTTTGTATCCATTTAATGTCACCACTATTCATAAACTGTATTTCATTTGTTAAAGAGTTAAGCAATTTGTATTATTTTCACAATTAAGAAAATCTCAATCATAGTGTAATTTGTTATGGTTTTTTCTTAAATTTTCTAAAAATATTCAATGTCCATTAACTCAAAAAGTAGGTCATTGACCTACTTTTTTGAAAGTGAAGAATAACACTACCATGTAAGGTCTATAACACACAATAGTTGGTTTTTCATTATCAGTGGAATAGTGTTCATGTCCACTATTCAAAGGAGACTTGATGCGCTAATTGTGAAAGGGGCTTAAGGAAGTAGCATGGTAAATATGCAAGCTTAGGTTGCTCCATATTAAGGATACTTTTTCACAGTTTATGAAGACATGCTTAATTGTCTCAACTTCATGTTTACAAAATGTGCAACAGTCAGAGGACACCACATCAATTTTATTTAAGTAATGATTCTATGAAGTAATCTAAATTGTAACCATTGTATCTGAATGTCTTTGGTTGTTTTAAAGCACACATTAAAAGCATATTTTGGCTCCATATTGAACTACATGTAACTCTGATTCCCACTTGGATATGGAAGTAGGAATTACATTACAAGAGATGAATTGTCTATACACTACATTAGCACATTTATTATGCAACAACAAAGATTTATAATATATTAGAATATATGGAGTAATAAACCATTGGTATGAATTTTTTGTAAGAAAAGATTTAAGATATCTTGATATGGCACTTACGATACTGCAATACTGCATAATACAGACATTCATATAAAATCTATGTTGAAAAATATCATGTGGTAAAAGATTTCCATCCACATCAAGAAAATCACTGATTATTTTGACACCCTTTTCATACCAGTTTTTTTTATAAATAGTGTTTTCATACCCACTTTAATATTTGTGTTATACCATGTAGGGTCTATAACACACAATAGTTGGTTTTTCATTATCATCAGTGGAATAGTGTTCATGTCCGCTATTCAAAGGAGACTTGATGCGCTAATTGTGAAAGGGGCTTAAGGAAGTAGCATGGTAAATATGCAAGCTTAGGTTGCTCCATATTGAGGATACTTTTTCACAGTTTATGAAGACATGCTTAATTGTCTCAACTTCATGTTTACAAAATGTGAAATAGTCAGAGGACACCACATTAATTTTATTTAAGTAATTATTCTATGAAGTAATCTAAATTGTAACCATTGTATCTGAGTGTCTTTGGTTGTTTTAAAGCACACATTAAAAGCATATTTTGGTCTATATTGAACTACATGTAACTCTGATTCCCACTTGGATATGGAAGTAGGAATTACATTACAAGAGATTAATTGTCTATACACTACATTAGTACATTAATTATGCAACAACAAAGATTTATAATAATTTGGAATATATGGAGTAATAAACCATTGGTATGATTTTTTTGTAAGAAAAGATTTAAGATATCTTGATATGGCACTTACGATACTGTAATACTGCATAATACAGACATTCATATAAAATCTATGTTGAAAAATATCATGTGGTAAAAGATTTCCATCCACATCAAGAAAATCACTGATTATTTTGACACCCTTTTCATACCAGTTTTTTTTATAAATAGTGTTTTCATACCCACTTTAATATTTGTGTTATACCAAACAGGAATACTGGAGAGTTTTTTTTTGACGAAACTCACATTAAAAGATTTTATAACACAGAGAAAAGAATTGTAAACATCTTGCCAAAAATATTATTTTTTGGAATTACACATTCAGATATAAATGCATCACCAAAATCGAGTAATTTGTTAACAATTTGTACACCATTAATAGCTTCAAAAATATCTATCCATGATTTTTTTTTACCTTAATTAACCTTTTCAACCATGAGCATTTCAATGACATAATAAATTTGTTCATTTCTAACATTTTTGACCCTCCTTGTTGATAGTCTTGAGTTATAACTGAACGCTTTATTTTGTCACACTTTGCATTCCAAACAACTTTATTAAGAGATAAAATTGTCTCCTTTCTGGGTTTTGGCAATGATATAAATAAGTGGTTAATTTTTGGAATGATTAAGGACTTAACTACAGTCACACGACCAATTGGAGTTAGAATTCTTCTATTCCAATGTTTTATCATACTTTTTATTTTAGAAATCTGCATAGAGTAGTTTAGGTCAGTAATTTGTTCTAAATCAACAGAAAAATCGATACCCAATAAGTTAAATGTTGTTGAACCCCAATCAAGTTTCCATCTAAAGTTATGAAACACCTGATTTGAAATTTTTTCGATCCTATCCAAATTATTTTTGTTTTAGAGCTATTTACTTTCAGCCCAGAGAGTTTTGAAAAAATCTAAAGTATCAAAAGCTATAAATAGGGAATTAGGTGATCCATTAAGAATTAAAGATGTATCATCAGCATATTTGTACATTATTAAATTACCAAAAATATGCCTCGGACATCCCCTGGCAAACTCTGATAACCGCCAGACCCTCAAACTCCACCCCAAAAAAATTCTGATCCGCGCAATCTCAAACAATTTTTTTCTTTAAAACCCCCCTGTGAAATTTTCAGGATCTCCGCATATATACTAAAAGATTCATTGGCACTTGCGTTCGATAAAAAATGCGTGTAAAATGGTTGGTCCTTTTACCTTTATACCTGGCATACCCACTGTGCGAATATAATATTTGTCAATATTCTGTCTTTATTTATTCAATTAGTGTGATGAAATAAGTTTCCAAAAATAAAATGCACATGCATAAAACAAGATTCCGCGAATCAAACTATAGACAACTTTAAAAGATCTTTATTTGCTTATATACATGTAGTATAGTGCTTTGTTTCTTTTACTCAGTGTTTATACATCTAATATTGTACCATGACCACTGCAGGTATCAATTTTTTTATATTACGTCACAAGTATGACGCAGCTACGACGGAAGACCTAATCGTTGTTTGCAACAAGCTCGTTTCTAGTTATAATTTACAATGCTTAAGGAATGCATTTATGATGATCACATGAACGCTGAGAGCTTATCGTAGAGGTTTATGCAAGATACAGGACTCACGATTCTTTGTCATATAAACGAGGCCCGTGCCCTGTTGTTGTTTAAATAGGTTCAATATGCCAGTGAAAAATCTTTATCAAGGTAATTTGTATATCTTCGTATTCATTATAAGCATAAATTTCTATTGTTTAACACATTCATTTTAGGTCTTGAACTGGAATGTTCACTTCAACATTCGAAATGTAAACAAAAGCTTTGTTTTCATAGCAAAGAGTGGTAAGCTCTGTAACTCGCTTATAACTCAACGAATGACGCTCAAATTTTGGTTTCTTATTCAAAATGCCTTACTAAAGCGTTTTAAACATTAAAATTGGAAAAATAATTAAGGTCTTCCGTTTCCAACGGAAGACCTTATAGTGATTGTAATGTTTCTTATTAAGGTCTTCCGTTTCCAACGGAAGACCTTATAGTGATTGTAATGTTTCTTATTAGGGTCTTCCGTTTCCAACGGAAGACCCTCTTGTTATTCTATTGTTAAGGTCTTCCGTTTCCAACGGAAGACCTTTCTATTATTGTGCGGGTTAAGATTATTCTTATTTTTCTTTTTTTTTTTTTTCTTCCTAGACGCGAACTTTGAGGCTTCATATCGTGCTCATTTCTGAACGGTTTTTGCTCAAATTTTCAGGGCTAATGGACTTTACAAAACACTATCTTCATCAATTCATAGAAGTTAGAATTCCCTTTCCGTTAACGAGTTATTCCCCTTTTAAATTTTTTTAGGGCCTTTGGTTTCCAGACAAAGGCTCCGAGACTATAATAGCAGGGAATGGGAATCCAACGAATTTGAATAACAAAGACATTGAAGTTGTATACATCGGTTTTTGTTTTTGGATTACGTTCCTTATTTAGGAAAAGGTAGGGGGTCAAAAAACAGGATTCCAAAAAGTGCAAAAATTTAGACATGTTTTCCTTTATATCTTTTTAACGAAAAATATTTTGTTAAGACATGTAGAATAAAAGTTGTGCAGAATATCAAGGGCTTTCATTTGACACCAATAAAAAAGGGCTGGCCCCTTAAATTAAGGGCCAATAGCCCCTAAAAGTTTTTGCTTAATAACTCAAAAACGGTTAGGATTTTGATATGGATGTCGCTGGAAAAGTTGTTTGTTGGGATCTCATAAAGGTCGTAACAATATTATTTTGTAAGTGATTTGTGTAGTATGAGTGTAAAAAGCTTTACATGTTGACATGTACCTGTTTTCATTAGACAAGTTAACGAAAGTCTTTGTGCGTACAACTGGCATAAAGTTGCCGCAGAAAGTATGCTGGTTTATACAGGAGGCATTGATTTATAAGAAATTTGTTTTTGTTGGAGTACATGCTTTTTTAAGGAGTTTAAGTCATTGTTGTTAAGTTCTTATAGTGCACAATCATTAAAAACGGCAATTGGAAAACAAAACATTCTTTTTCTTTTCTATTTAACCACAAAATATGGAATTAAAAAAATATATGCATTACATTTTATTTATTAACTCCATGCATTTAAAATCTACCTTGAATCAGAGCTGTGTGTGTGTGTACCATTACGTAAGCTCTCCCTCGCCCGCGGCCGAGAAAATCGGTCACCATGCTCGCGGCTGTAGCGGTCAGCGGTTATCTAATACACGAGAGCTGTGTCTCTCATATACATGTATGAGTTTATTTAGCCGCGAACTCGATAATTGGTTTCGTTTTGATTACACATAATTTTTTTAATGGATTAAACGATTGGGTGCCAATTAAGAAATCGTTCAGTTAATTAATAAAAGCAATGTCACTCTCAATCTAAAGCAATAATAGACACAGGTCAATTGTGGGTTTTAAGTTTAAAATAAATAACTTTTATTTGATAGAGTATGTTCATTATACTGCAAACTTTTCAAATCTTCCTGGGTTCTGAACTGTGCCTGTCTGTGCGTTGTACATATACCTTTACGTAATATATCCTTCGCCAACGGCCGATGAGATCAGCCACGGCTGCACTACCTAGTGGTTATTAAGCGGGTTTTAATACACAAGATTCTCACACTGCGACGCACACTTACATGCATATGAACGTGTTTGAGTTAATATAGCCGTAAAAACAGGAACTGTTTTAATTTAATCCTATAAAAGTTTGTCCATCTTGTATTTATTCAATTGAACATTTGAGTGTAAATGAATATTAATGAGCGATATTACTCCAAATCGTAAACATCGTACATTTAAGACATAAATTAATGGTTAGTTTGTTTATGTAAAATATTTTAGAAACTGCACAAATAATGTTTTGAATCAACCCCCCCCCCCCACACACACACACACAAATAGTAAACCTTTAAATGATGATCATCCCTCGCACATGGCTGAGGAGAACCGGCGCCAAGTAATCCGGGGTCGGTTCGTGTTCTTCTACATGTACCTTATCGCGCGTTCATGTTTCATATTTTGCACGGACACAACTATATTTTATTATTTTTTCAACTATTATATTCGTTTAAGATGAAAAGATAAACAGGTAGTTTAAAAATCAAATTATAATCAAAGTTCCATGTAACATGTTTGCAGTAGGTGCTAGCACGATAAAAAATGTCCTGAATTGAGGCATTCGATGATTTAAAAAAAAAAAATTCACATGAATTTTAAACAACTTTAGATTAGATTCTATCGGTCACATATTAATCACTTCTGTAGTTTTTCTACATGGTCGGTCGTTTCTTTGTAGAAGCGAACTCATTGCTCCCCCCCCCCCCCCGCCCCGCTGACAGGAGCTCGCGCTGGACTTTTTTAATTGTCAAAACGATATCAAGATCTATCGAAAATCATTTTTGGTGGCTTCTTCTCATGTGTAACATTTTGTTTCATATTCCCACCCGTTTGTTTATTCGGTCAGTCTGTGTAAATTCAATCGCCACATGCGACCGAGAATCTTGTGTCGCTTCAGCGCCCACAGCTCAGAACATATATAGCCCCAGATCATCAATTGTTATATAATTGAGTAACTGTTGGAATGGTGCTTTTACATAAATAATAAATAATAAAATCATCCAGAAAAAAAGTTACCGTAACTCAATAGTCAATACCAAAAATAAAATCCGTATGATTGCTAACTGAAATCGGTATTTCAGTATTCGGCGGGATTTGATTTTTCTGCTAACATTAGTATTTTTATTAGTTTCAGAGATTACGATGTAAAAACACAAACAGTAAATACACCTGATATTATTTACATTGATAATGTTGAAAAATATTTAAAATTAAATTAGTCACATTCGTAAGATAAAAATGTTCTACGAACAACCGATTATTTTTTTCCTATGTCGTGTCATTCGCGCGTAAATAAGTATGTTCTGTACACATATATACATGAACCCAGAAAAAATTCAAATGATTACACAAAAAAGAAAGTTGTAATTAGTATTTCGGAATTTTTTTCTGAAAGTAATTTCACATTGTATTGTTTAACACATTCATTTTAGGTCTTGAACTGGAATGTTCACTTCAACATTCGAAATGTAAACAAAAGCTTTGTTTTCATAGCAAAGAGTGGTAAGCTCTGTAACTCGCTTATAACTCAACGAATGACGCTCAAATTTTGGTTTCTTATTCAAAATGCCTTACTAAAGCGTTTTAAACATTAAAATTGGAAAAATAATTAAGGTCTTCCGTTTCCAACGGAAGACCTTATAGTGATTGTAATGTTTCTTATTAAGGTCTTCCGTTTCCAACGGAAGACCTTATAGTGATTGTAATGTTTCTTATTAGGGTTTCTTAATGTTTCTTATTAGGGTCTTCCGTTTCCAACGGAAGACCCTCTTGTTATTCTATTGTTAAGGTCTTCCGTTTCCAACGGAAGACCTTTCTATTATTGTGCGGGTTAAGATTATTCTTATTTTTCTTTTTTTTTTTTTTCTTCCTAGACGCGAACTTTGAGGCTTCATATCGTGCTCATTTCTGAACGGTTTTTGCTCAAATTTTCAGGGCTAATGGACTTTACAAAACACTATCTTCATCAATTCATAGAAGTTAGAATTCCCTTTCCGTTAACGAGTTATTCCCCTTTTAAATTTTTTTAGGGCCTTTGGTTTCCAGACAAAGGCTCCGAGACTATAATAGCAGGGAATGGGAATCCAACGAATTTGAATAACAAAGACATTGAAGTTGTATACATCGGTTTTTGTTTTTGGATTACGTTCCTTATTTAGGAAAAGGTAGGGGGTCAAAAAACAGGATTCCAAAAAGTGCAAAAATTTAGACATGTTTTCCTTTATATCTTTTTAACGAAAAATATTTTGTTAAGACATGTAGAATAAAAGTTGTGCAGAATATCAAGGGCTTTCATTTGACACCAATAAAAAAGGGCTGGCCCCTTAAATTAAGGGCCAATAGCCCCTAAAAGTTTTTGCTTAATAACTCAAAAACGGTTAGGATTTTGATATGGATGTCGCTGGAAAAGTTGTTTGTTGGGATCTCATAAAGGTCGTAACAATATTATTTTGTAAGTGATTTGTGTAGTATGAGTGTAAAAAGCTTTACATGTTGACATGTACCTGTTTTCATTAGACAAGTTAACGAAAGTCTTTGTGCGTACAACTGGCATAAAGTTGCCGCAGAAAGTATGCTGGTTTATACAGGAGGCATTGATTTATAAGAAATTTGTTTTTGTTGGAGTACATGCTTTTTTAAGGAGTTTAAGTCATTGTTGTTAAGTTCTTATAGTGCACAATCATTAAAAACGGCAATTGGAAAACAAAACATTCTTTTTCTTTTCTATTTAACCACAAAATATGGAATTAAAAAAATATATGCATTACATTTTATTTATTAACTCCATGCATTTAAAATCTACCTTGAATCAGAGCTGTGTGTGTGTGTACCATTACGTAAGCTCTCCCTCGCCCGCGGCCGAGAAAATCGGTCACCATGCTCGCGGCTGTAGCGGTCAGCGGTTATCTAATACACGAGAGCTGTGTCTCTCATATACATGTATGAGTTTATTTAGCCGCGAACTCGATAATTGGTTTCGTTTTGATTACACATAATTTTTTTAATGGATTAAACGATTGGGTGCCAATTAAGAAATCGTTCAGTTAATTAATAAAAGCAATGTCACTCTCAATCTAAAGCAATAATAGACACAGGTCAATTGTGGGTTTTAAGTTTAAAATAAATAACTTTTATTTGATAGAGTATGTTCATTATACTGCAAACTTTTCAAATCTTCCTGGGTTCTGAACTGTGCCTGTCTGTGCGTTGTACATATACCTTTACGTAATATATCCTTCGCCAACGGCCGATGAGATCAGCCACGGCTGCACTACCTAGTGGTTATTAAGCGGGTTTTAATACACAAGATTCTCACACTGCGACGCACACTTACATGCATATGAACGTGTTTGAGTTAATATAGCCGTAAAAACAGGAACTGTTTTAATTTAATCCTATAAAAGTTTGTCCATCTTGTATTTATTCAATTGAACATTTGAGTGTAAATGAATATTAATGAGCGATATTACTCCAAATCGTAAACATCGTACATTTAAGACATAAATTAATGGTTAGTTTGTTTATGTAAAATATTTTAGAAACTGCACAAATAATGTTTTGAATCAACCCCCCCCCCACACACACACACACAAATAGTAAACCTTTAAATGATGATCATCCCTCGCACATGGCTGAGGAGAACCGGCGCCAAGTAATCCGGGGTCGGTTCGTGTTCTTCTACATGTACCTTATCGCGCGTTCATGTTTCATATTTTGCACGGACACAACTATATTTTATTATTTTTTCAACTATTATATTCGTTTAAGATGAAAAGATAAACAGGTAGTTTAAAAATCAAATTATAATCAAAGTTCCATGTAACATGTTTGCAGTAGGTGCTAGCACGATAAAAAATGTCCTGAATTGAGGCATTCGATGATTTAAAAAAAAAAAATTCACATGAATTTTAAACAACTTTAGATTAGATTCTATCGGTCACATATTAATCACTTCTGTAGTTTTTCTACATGGTCGGTCGTTTCTTTGTAGAAGCGAACTCATTGCTCCCCCCCCCCCCCGCCCCGCTGACAGGAGCTCGCGCTGGACTTTTTTAATTGTCAAAACGATATCAAGATCTATCGAAAATCATTTTTGGTGGCTTCTTCTCATGTGTAACATTTTGTTTCATATTCCCACCCGTTTGTTTATTCGGTCAGTCTGTGTAAATTCAATCGCCACATGCGACCGAGAATCTTGTGTCGCTTCAGCGCCCACAGCTCAGAACATATATAGCCCCAGATCATCAATTGTTATATAATTGAGTAACTGTTGGAATGGTGCTTTTACATAAATAATAAATAATAAAATCATCCAGAAAAAAAGTTACCGTAACTCAATAGTCAATACCAAAAATAAAATCCGTATGATTGCTAACTGAAATCGGTATTTCAGTATTCGGCGGGATTTGATTTTTCTGCTAACATTAGTATTTTTATTAGTTTCAGAGATTACGATGTAAAAACACAAACAGTAAATACACCTGATATTATTTACATTGATAATGTTGAAAAATATTTAAAATTAAATTAGTCACATTCGTAAGATAAAAATGTTCTACGAACAACCGATTATTTTTTTCCTATGTCGTGTCATTCGCGCGTAAATAAGTATGTTCTGTACACATATATACATGAACCCAGAAAAAATTCAAATGATTACACAAAAAAGAAAGTTGTAATTAGTATTTCGGAATTTTTTTCTGAAAGTAATTTCACATTGTATTGAAAAGAACAAGAAATAAAAATGATTTAAATTTTTGACTCAATATTCGTATATATTACCGGCGCTTCGTACATGTGTAACGGCGTACAGTGTATAGATTATTATAATCTGTTCGAATTAAGTACCATGCGTAAAGATTCCCATAATAATTACTAGTAATTGCATGACTGTGTACATTGTAGGCAAATCCCTGTGTGTTAATTACTTCTAAGACTCTTTGTTTTCCATTAACAGTGGTTTAAATAATTTTCAGATAATTAATAAAAATTTTGTCATTTGAATTGTATGCTTCATCAAATACTGATTCCGATTACCTTGAAGTCATTAATTTTCGATTGGCTATTGACAAAGAAAGAGACGCTTGACCATCCAATGAAAACAAATACACAGAGGTTGATTGACAGGTTCAGCCAGGTGCAGGAGACACCCGAAGTCCGAGGTTATGTGTGCTGCTTGTACAAAGTCGAATGGTCTCAGTAAGAGTAATCGATGTGAATAAATAAAAAAATATATATGCTTATCAAAACATGATCGTTTAAGTTACAGCGAAGTACATTGAAGCGTTTAATAGGGGTTTACTCCAGAAAAGTTTCTACCTAATGTTTTCACTGACCTTTGTCCAATCAGATCGTAGCTGGGCGGAGTTAAGACATTGCCGCTCGTGACTTGAATGAGAGAAAGAAAAGAGAGAGAGAGAGAGTTGAGTAAATTATAAGTGGTGCTGATAAAGGAATAATCATTAGTTATAAACTTGCAAACAAATTAATTAAGGTCTGCATATAAAAATTACATGTGTATCCTATATTGTATAACTTTAAAGCTTTTTAAAGAACGATTGTGAAAATTTCTTTGGCCGCGCGCCGTCGACAACATGCACATGGATAAGAATGACGTAGCTTATATTCAACTAAATTTCCTAGCATGGAGTCCGAGAATACGGACATTAAATATTTTAAAATGCGAACGAGTAATCACTTATGAACATGATGAATTTAGATGTAGTGTAAAGGAAAGGCAACGAAGGCGGATGCTTAGTGGAAAAGTAAAACGTCTAAGGTAAAGAATGTTTCACACTGAGTAACCATGAAGAAAGATTTTATACAAAGTAAATTTACAACCTTTGTTTAATTCCAGGAAGATTCGGCAAACTTTGATTTAATTAATAACGGTAACACTTGTAATAAAAACAGTTTCTTAAATATTCGTACAGTCTTCGATGTTTGACATTACCTTATCCTATTACTGATCTATATATAGACATCGTTGTTCCCTGGTTAAAGAATTTCAAAACACTTCAAAGTTTCATAAATTTATAAGATATACTATGTCCCGAGTTTTTTCTTCCACCACTTTTTGCTTGATATTTCAATAATAGTAAATACCTTTGTGCTAAAACTACGTTCGTCCAGATTATATGTGTTGAAACGCCCCCTCTATCGCTTCAGGTTTCAATACACATCCCAATATTGAAAGTCTACGGGGATTTTGCATTGCATCAGCCATTAATAAGCCCGGATGATAACGTTTAAATATTGCGCGAGGTATCCCGAGTACTTCCGAACGGAGAAAAGATGTAAACATTTCCCATTATAAATCTCCGTAAAAAAATTGTTTTCGTTCCTGTGAAATTTTATGAGTGAAAATTGTTCAATGAAGATATCTTGGATATATTCCCTTTCATCAATTGAAAGTGAATTGAAGTGTCAGTGAGTTCCGAATGAAATCTGATAAATGTTTCACGCGGTTCTCGCACGCTTTGCCCGAAACGATTTACACGCTTTGCCCGAAACGCTAAACGGTTTACACGAAACGCTTCACAATCACACGTAACGCTTAACGGTTTACACGAAACGTTTCTCGTAAGTAAGTCGCACGTTTTTTGGTGTAGTAGTAAGTTTCAGGGTCTGTAAATTTTGTCATCACGCAACAATTCTAAACTTGCACATAGTTTTCAAAAATTTAGAGATATTTTTAAATAAAGAAGTTATCTTAGAGAAAAGGTTACGTGTTTTGTCGTCGGGTTCGGTTTTTAAATCAAAGTACTGATGTACTGACGAGAGTTGATTTTATCGAATATTATTTATTTTAAAATCAACGATATGCTAGTTTGCTTGGCAAGTAGTTTATAATCTGCATTTGAATTATGCACATTTTTATAATATGAATTCTCTGACTGTTCCGACTAGAATTTTGAGAAAACCTCTAATGAATCATGTTGTGTAATATTTTAAAATAGAATTGATTTCATCAAACTATGTTTTGGTATTCCGAATATTTCAAAAATTGTATGGATCCAACCAATAATGAACTCTAGTCTCGTTCAACCAGATGCTTGGCTGTCTCCGTTAATCTCCGACAAGTAAGAGATACCAGGTCACATGATAGCTTGATGATGCGACCTCTAAATATAGACTGACTCTGTACTTGCCGGAGATGTAAGGAGACAGCCGATGGTTGAACGAGACTATATATTGAACTCTGGCGTAGGAATACACAGGACTAAAAAAACTTCAAATTGTTCCTACCATTTAAAATCTGACTATTTCCAAGGTATTTATAAAAAAGTTTCCTTTAAAAAAATACTTCATTATATTCAAGAACTAAGTCTTGTCAGCGGCGATGATTTGTGCTTAGGTGCAAACACAGTTTCAGTTTCGGTATGCTAGAGTAACTGCATAGGAGAGTTTATCAAAATCAACTCCAAAAACCAATTCCTCACATGATTCATGAGTACATGTAACAATGCTTGCTACCCTCTGAAAATTTAACTCGCCATTAAACATCTCATTTTTTAAAGAATGTTTGAAACGATTACATAAACTGTGTTCGACAGATAGTTTTCCTAAAACATTTTCTTTCTTTCTTTTTCAAAACACGTTTTATATACAGGCTTTCAATCACAACACATTTTTATAACAAAAGCAGGACTGAAAGTTTAGTCATTATAAATTATTGACACCATATCACATACATTTTCAACTCGCAGCAACAACGGAAGACCTACTCGTGGCTTTGCCACGAGCTCTGCTCTAGTTTCTTTTTATTAGGGTCTTCCGTCTTCAGCGGAAGACCCTTCTATTATTGTAATGTTTCTTTTTCAGGTTTTTTAGGGTCTTCCGTTTTCAACGGAAGACCCTCTTGTTATTCTATTGTTTTTTTTTTATTATTATTATTCTTCTTGTTTTTCCTTCTGACTTCTTTTTTGCTTTATATCTCAAAAACTATTCAACCGATTTGCAAGAAATTTTCAGGGATTATGTTAAATTCTTGTTCCTTGAAGCTTGTAAAGGTTCAGTCATTAAATCACTTCCGTTTTCTAGTTACGTCATTTTAAAATTTTTCAAAAAGTGATTTTGTCCAGGACTTTTCACGTAAACGGTGGTTTATATAGACTTGAAATTTTCTGTGATTGTAAATCTGCGGATTTATTTATGGCATTTGACCAAAAAAATGTATTTTGTCACTTCCGGTCGAAACCGGAAGTGAAACAAATTTTTCGAAAAAATGAATTTTCTGATCGAATCAAAAATGAAAATGTGTTTTGTAGAGCTATTTAAGCTGAATCTAACACTGAAAGCCGTTTTCAAATCGGATGATGCATGACAGAGATATCGGGGTTTAAAAATTGATTTTTCCGGAAATTTTGATTCCGCGTCCTTGGTTTAAAAAATAGCGTAATGTTCAAAGTAAAATTAACTCGTACCAAAAATAATTGCTAAGTCGTACCTGAACACATTCGGATTTTTTTTTGTTCAGTCGTTCTTAAAATCGGAAAGGTTTTTGTTAAGTCGTACTTAAAATCATTCGTATTTTGTTAAGTCGTACCAGGAATATTCGATTTTTTCATCTTTTTATTTTAGTTTCTCTTGTTATTGGTTTAAGAGCTCTGCTTCTTACAGGAACTTCCAGCTTTACCTCAAACATTAACGGAAGACCCACTCGTTGCTTTGCAACGAGCTTTGCTCTAGTTTTTTTTTCTTTTTCTTTTCTTTACAATTTTTGTGCAGAAGATTTCTCGGAGAAGGGTGGTCCAATTTTGGTCAAATTTTCAGCATCGATCTATTATTATATAAACTTGATACGCTTTTTTTTATTTTGTAAAAATCACTTCCGGTTCGGACTTATCCGCCATTTTGTCATTTTTTAAAAAGTTCTTGTCCAGGTATTTCCTCAAAAACGAGCAATGATGGAAAGCTGAAATTTTCAGGAATGATAGAGGACATGAACGTCTAGTCGCACGAGGAAAATCATTGTCCGGAAATTCCGAGTACGGAAGCTAGCTGGGGTCAAAATATAGGACACGTTTTTGACGAAAACGTCTTGTCCACGCATCTCCTCAAAAACGAGCAAAGATAGAAAGCTGAAATTTTCAGGAATAATAGAGGACATGAACGTCTAGCCGCACGAGGAAAATCATTGTCCGGAAATTCTGAGTACGGAAGCTAGCTGGGGTCAAAATATAGGACAAATTTTTGACGAAAACGTCTTGTCCACGCATCTCCTCAAAAACGTCCAAAGATAAATAGCTGACATTTTCAGGAATAATAGAAGACATGATCGTCTAGCCTCCCGAGGAAACTCATTGTCCGGAAATTCCGAGTACGGAAGCTAGCCGGGGTCAAGATATAGAACACACTTTCGATGAGTTTTCATTGTCCACACATCTATTTTAAAGCGAGAAAAGATAGATAGCTGAAAATTTCAGGAATGATAGAGGACATGATAGTCTAGCATCACGAGAAAAATCAATGTCTGGAAATTCCGAGTAGGGAAGCTAAATTTTAAAACTCATATTAAATGTGTTATACTGACCTCCGACTAATTTTAAAGCATAATATCTAAGTTGCACTTACAGTTCTGCGTCTGATGACATCTTTTTCGAATTGATTGGATAAATTATAAATTTTTTTAAAATTTTAAATTTAATAAAATGACCTCAGACTAATCTTAAAACATAATATTTAAGTTGCGCTTACAATTTTGTGTCCAATGAAATTTTTCTCGAATTAATTGGATGAAATTTAATTTTTTTAAAAATTTAAAATTTAATTAAATCGTGTTAAAATGATCTCAGACTAATTTTAAAACATAATATCCAAGTTGCACTTACAGTTCTGCGTCTGATGACATCTTTTTCGAATTGATTGGATAAATTATAAATTTTTTAAAAATTTTAAATTTAATTAAATCTTAATAAATTGACGTGAGACTAATTTTAAAACAAAATTTTTAAGTTGCGCTTACAATTTTGTGTCCAATGAAATTTTTCTCCAAGTAATTGGATGAAATTTAATTTTTTTAAAAATTTAAAATTTAATTAAATCGTGTTAAAATGATCTCAGACTAATTTTAAAACATAATATCCAAGTTGCACTTACAATTCTGCGTCTGATGACATCTTTTTCGAATTGATCGAATGAATTTTAAATTTTTTAAAAATTTTAAACTCATTTAAATCGCGTTAAAATGACCTCAGACTAATTTAAAAACATTTTATCTAAGTTGTGCTAAGAATTCTGCGTCTAATGACATCCTTCTCGAATTGATTGGAAGAATTTAAAAAATTTCAAAAATTTTGATTTTATTTAAATCGCGTTAAAATGACCTCAGACTAGTTTTGAAACATGATTACTAAGTTGCGCTTACAATTCTGCGTCTAATGACATCTTTATTGAATTGATTGGATGGTTTTTAAATTTTTTGAAAATTTTAAATTTAATTAAATCGTATTTAAATTACCTCAGACTAATTTTTAAACATAATATCTAAGTTGCGCTTAGAATTCTGCGTCTAATGACATCTTTCTCAAATTAATTGAATGAATTTTCAATTTTATGAAAATTTAAAATTTAATTAAATCATGTTAAAATGATCTCAGACTAATTTTAAAACATAATATCCAAGTTGCGCTTACAATTCTGCATCTGATGACATCTTTTTCGAATTGATCGAATGAATTTTAAATTTTTCAAAAAATTTAAACTCATTTAAATCGCGTTAAAATGACCTCAGACTAATTTTAAAACATGATATCTAAGTTGTGCTTAGAATTCTGCGTCCATTGACATCCTTCTCGAATTGATTGGATGAATTTAAAAATTTTCAAAATTTTTAATTTTATTTAAATCGCGTTAAAATGACCTCAGACTAGTTTTGAAACATGATTACTAAGTTGCGCTTACAATTCTGCGTCTAATGACATCTTTGTTGAATTGATTGAATGGTTTTTAAATTTTTTGAAAATTTTAAATTTAATTAAATCGTGTTTAAATTACCTCATACTAATTTTTAAACATAATATCTAAGTTGCGCTTGGAATTCTGCGTCTAATGACATCTTTCTCGAATTAATTGAATGAATTTTCAATTTTTTGAAAATTTTAAATTTAATTAAATCATGTTAAAATGAGCTGAGACTAATTTAAAAACAAAATATTTAAATTACACTTACAATTCTGCGTCTGATGACATCTTTTTTGAATTGATCGAATGAATTTTAAATTTTTCAAAAAATTTAAACTCATTTAAATCGCGTTAAAATGACCTCAGACTAATTTTAAAACATGATATCTAAGTTGTGCTTAGAATTCTGCGTCCATTGACATCCTTCTCGAATTGATTGGATGAATTTAAAAATTTTCAAAATTTTTAATTTTATTTAAATCGCGTTAAAATGACCTCAGACTAGTTTTGAAACATAATTACTAAGTTGCGCTTACAATTCTGCGTCTAATGACATCTTTGTTGAATTGATTGAATGGTTTTTAAATTTTTTGAAAATTTTAAATTTAATAAAATCGTGTTTAAATCACCTCATACTAATTTTTAAACATAATGTCTAAGTTGCGCTTGGAATTCTGCGTCCAATGACATCTTTCTCGAATTAATTGAATGAATTTTCAATTTTTTGAAAATTTTAAATTTAATTAAATCATGTTAAAATGAGCTAAGACTAATTTAAAAACAAAATATTTTAGTTACACTTACAATTCTGCGTCTGATGACATCTTTTTTGAATTGATCGAATGAATTTTAAATTTTTCAAAAAATTTAAACTCATTTAAATCGCGTTAAAATGACCTCAGACTAGTTTTGAAACATGATTACTAAGTTGCGCTTACAATTCTGCGTCTAATGACATCTTTGTTGAATTGATTAAATGGTTTTTAAATTTTTTGAAAATTTTAAATTTAATAAAATCGTGTTTAAATTACCTCATACTAATTTTTAAACATAATATCTAAGTTGCGCATAGAATTCTGCGTCTAATGACATCTTTGTCAAATTGATTGGATGATTTTTTAATTTTTTGAAAATTTTAAATTTAATTAAATCGTGTTTAAATGACATCAGACTAATTTTTAAACATAATATCTAAGTTGCGCTTATAATTCTGCGTCTAATGACATCTTTCTCGAATTAATTGAATGAATTTTCAATTTTTTGAAAATTTTAAATTTAATTAAATCATGTTAAAATGAGCTGAGACTAATTTAAAAACAAAATATTTAAATTACACTTACAATTCTGCGTCTGATGACATCTTTTTTGAATTGATCGAATGAATTTTAAATTTTTCAAAAAAATTAAACTCATTTAAATCGCGTTAAAATGACCTCAGACTAATTTTAAAACATGATATCTAAGTTGTGCTTAGAATTCTGCGTCCATTGACATCCTTCTCGAATTGATTGGATGAATTTAAAAATTTTCAAAATTTTTAATTTTATTTAAATCGCGTTAAAATGACCTCAGACTAGTTTTGAAACATGATTACTAAGTTGCGCTTACAATTCTGCGTCTAATGACATCTTTGTTTTTATTTAAACATAATATCTAAGTTGCGCATAGAATTCTGCGTCTAATGACATCTTTGTCAAATTGATTGGATGATTTTTTAATTTTTTGAAAATTTTAAATTTAATTATATCGTGTTTAAATGACATCAGACTAATTTTTAAACATAATATCTAAGTTGCGCTTTGAATTCTGCGTCTAATGACATCTTTCTCGAAATGATTGGATGAATTCTAAATTTTTAAATAATATTAAATTTAATTAAATCGTGTTTAAATGACATCAGAATAATTTCTAAACATAATATTTAAGTTGCGCTTAGAATTCTGCGTCTAACGACATCTTTCTCGAAATGATTGGATGAATTTTAAATTTTTTGAAAATTTAAAAAAAATTTAAATCATGTGAAAATAAATTATTGAACGGAAGACCCACTCGTTGCTCGCAACGAGATCGAATCTAGTTATTATTAGGGTCTTCCGTTTCCAACGGAAGACCCTCTTGTTATTCTACGGTTTCTTTTTCTTTATTATTCTTTTTTTTCTTTTTCTGACTTTTTTGAAGCGCAATTTCTCAAAAACTATCCAACCGATTCGCACAAAATTTTCAGGACGCATAAAGCATGATCGGCGCTACATATAATAAAATTTTCAAATGATGACGTCACTTCCGGTTTCAGATATTGAGGATTTTGTAAAAATTTAAGGGTCATTTTGTCCACGCATCTCCTCCGAAACTAATCAAGATAGAAGCTTGAAATTTTCAGGGATTGTAGATGAATGTATGTAGATGTACCCCCATGCTTCCAATGATGAAAAATGCTTTAGGCCTCAAAGCTCGCCTGAACCTGAAAATTGGCACCAAATTTTTTCACGAAATTTTTGCACATTTTCTGTGATATCTTTTGATGTATAAATATTTTGTTAAAACATGTAATGCAAAAGATGTTTCAAATGACACGGGCTTTCGTTTAATATCAAGAAAAAGGGGCTGGCCCCTCCAATTAGGGGCCAAGTGGGCTGTAAAGTCTTCTTACAATAACTCTTTACTGAATAATAATTTGTTATTAATTATAGAAGCAAAAATGTTCATTGTTGGGCTGTTTATCTATGCAGTACCATACTTAAGTCATATGTTACGTAATTAGGGGTTTCAAGGGGCCAGAAATTCTAAATTTCGATCATTAATATATGAAAAAGGAGAAATATTTTGAAAAGCATTGTAGAACAAAAGTTGCGTAAAATAATGTTCTGTACAATATGCCACCTTAAATTTTGCTGTTCATGACCCCATTTAGGAGATAAAGGACCGGCCCCTAAAACACATTTGTAAAGATATCCTTAGAACGGTTAACATTTCGTGAACACTTGTTGAACAAAATATGTTTATATTTGCAAGACCTTTCATTTGATATCAAGACAAAGGGGCTGGCCCCTCCAATAAGGGGTCAAGAGGGGTCTTAAATCTTCTTACAAGAACTCTTTACTGAACAATAATTTGTTATTAATTATAGAAGCAAAAATGTTCATTGTACAACTGTTTATCTATACAGTATCATACCTAAGTCATATATTACGTAATTACGGGTTTCAAGGGGCCAGAATTCAAAACTTTGATCATTAATATCTGAAAAAGGAGAAATATTTTTTTAAAAGCAATGTAGAACAAAAGTTGTACAAAATAATGTTCTGAACGATATGGTACCATAAATTTTGTTGTTAGTGGCCCCGGTAAAGAGTTAAAGGGTCGGCCCCTAAAATACAGTTGTTTAGATATATCGATAACGGTTAACCATTCGTGAACATTTGTAGAACAAAATGTGCTTATATTAGCGAGACCTTTTATTTGATATCAAGAAAAAGAGGCTAACCCCTCAAATTAAGGGCCAGAAGGGCTATAAGGTCTTTTTATAAGAACTCTCTTCTGGCCAATAATTTGAGTTAAATCATAAAGCAACAAAGGAGCTTTTATTTAGCTTAATTTAAAACTGAAATCCGTTTTAAATCGGACGATGCATTACAAAAATATTGGGATTTCAAAATTGAGTTTTCCGGAAATTGTGATTCCACATTCTTGGTTAAGAAAATAGTGTTATGTTTGAAGTTGAATTAACTCGTACCTAAAATAATTCGGAAATTGTTAATTCGTACTTGAAGACATTCGGGACTTTTTTTTTATTAAGTCGTTCTAGAAATTGTAAAGGTATTTGTTAATTCGTTCTTGAAATCATTCAAACATTGTTAAGTCGTACTAAGAATAAGTCGATTTTTTAAAAATATCATTTTTATTTTCTTTGTAGTTGGTTTGTACTCTGCTTCTTACAGGAACTTCTATCTTTACTTTCGACACCACCGGAAGACCCACTCGTTGCTTTGCAACGAGCTTTGCTCTAGTTATTATTCTTTTTCTTTTCTTCTGACTCCTTTTTTGCCTCATAACTCAAAAAGTTTTTAACCGATTTTAATGAAATTTTCAATGATTTTTGCAAGTTGGCGTCCCTAAAAAATGTTAAAGTTTTAAAGAGAACGTCACCTCCGTTTTGACGTGACGTCATTTTTAAAAATTTCAAAAAGTCATTTTGTCCCGGACTTTTCTCAAAAACGCTTTGAGATAGAGGCTTGAAATTTTTAATGGTTATGATTTGGTCGATTTACCTCTGTAATAAGGCTCGAAATGAAAATCTGTCACTTCCGGTCGAAACCGGAAGTGAAACAAAATTTTCGAAAAAATGAATTTCCTGATTTAATCAAAAATGAATATGTGTTTTGTAGAGCTTATTAAGCTGAATCTAACACTGAAAATCTTTTAAAAATCGGACTATGCATTACAGAGATATCGGGGTTTAAAAATTGATTTTTCCGGAAATTTTGATTCCGCATCCTTGGTTTAAAAAATAGCATAATGTTTATCGTAAAGTTAACTCGTACCAAAAAAAATTGTTAAGTCGTACTTAAACACATTCGGATTTTTTTTGTTAAGTCGCTCTTAAAATCAAAAAGGTTTTTGTTAATTCGTACTTAAAATCATTCGGATTTTGTTAAGTCGTACCAGGAATAATTCGATTTTTTCATCTTTTTTTTAAATTACTCTTGTTATTGGTTTAAGAGCTCTGCTTTTTACAGGAACTTCCAGCTTTACTTCCGACATTAACGGAAGACCCACTCGTTGCTTTGCAACGAGCTTTGCTCTAGTTATTATTATTTTTTTTTTTTCCGTTTTTTGTCCACAAGATTTCTCAGAGATGGCTAGATAGATTCTGTTGAAATTATCAGGACTGATGGAAAATGATAATATCTCTAGGCGTTTTTTTCATTTTTTCAAAATTCACTTCCTGTCGTCCGTTTCCTGTCCCGCGACAAAAAGCTATGGACAATGAGATCTCAGAAACGATAAAGACTTGAACCTCCAAACTTTGAGGGATGATAGACCTATAGTTGTAGATGTGTTTAAACTATTTTGTTTTGTTCGTCCTAACTTCCAGTCGTCACTGGAAGGTCTTCAAAAATTATGCTTTTACGCATTTAATATATTTCTCGGAGAATTGAAGTATAAGTATACATGCTTACATATGTCATCTATCCGATGATTAATAAACATAAAAATTCTACTTCCGGTGAGATATCTCAAATATCTCATGAAGCCTTTTTTTAAAATAAATGTTTGAACCCCGAGATCTCAGAAACTGTAAGTGATCAAGACACGAAACTTACAGGGATGATAGACATTTAAAAGAAGATGTGTTTAACCGTTTTCATTTTGTCGACCGTCACTTCCGGTCCACACAGGAAGAGTTCAAACAAATCAAGTTTTTTTAAAAGTTTAACCCGATTTCTCAGAGATGCATGGATGGATTTCCTTAAAATTTTTAGGACTGATAAAGAACGATAATATCTCCAGGCGTTTTTTTTCTCATTTTTTCAAAATTCACTTCCTGTCGTCCGTTTCCTGTCCCGCGACAAAAAGCTATGGACAATGAGATCTCAGAAACGATAAAGACTTGAACCTCCAAACTTTGAGGGATGATAGACCTATTGTTGTAGATGTGTTTAAACTATTTTGTTTTGTTCGTCGTAACTTCCGGTCGTCACCGGAAGCTCTTCAAAAATTATGATTTTACGCATTTTATTTCTTTAACACAAAATTGAAATATAAGTATAAGTGCTTTCATATGTCATCTATCCGATGATTAATAAACAAAAAAAAATTACTTCCGGTGAGATATCTCAAATATCTCAGGTACTCTTTTTAAAACAACTATTATTACAGCGAGATCTCATAAACTGTAAGTGACCAAGACACAAACTTACATGGCTGGTAGACATTTGATAGAAGATGTGTTTAACCGCTCTCATTTTGTCAACCGTCACTTCCGGTCCACACCCGAAGAGTTCAAACAATTCAAGTTGGTTAAGAGTTTAACTGTTTTTGTTTGACAATGTAAGACAAATTGATAGCCAATAAAGTCCTGTTGTGTAATGGTTAAGAAATACTAACTTTCATTTTCATCAAACACTTCCGTTTGTCCGTTTCCTGTCCCGAAACAAAAAACCTTGATTCCTAGAGATCTTAAAAACGGTGACGACTTGAATAATCAAACTTTGTGGGATGATAGAAGTATGTATGTACATGTGTTTACACTATATTGTATTGTTCGGCGTAACTTCCGGTCGTCACCGGAAGCACTTCAAAAATTTGGGTTTTTTTCAAATATTATTCATTTTACATAAAAAGAAAATATCAGTATATAATCTTACATATGTCATCTATATAATGTTAAATTAGCAAATAAATTTTACTTCCGGTGAGAATCTCAAATATATCTGTGTAACTTTCATCTTCACAAATTTGATGTCCGCGAGATTTTTGTCACTGTAAGTGATTCAGACACGAAGCTCTCTTGATTAATAGAAATTTGATTGGGGAAGTGTTTAATGGGTTTAATTCTGTCAACTTTAAGAACTGGTTCTTACCGGAAGGGTTCAAACAAATCATGTTTTTAACAAGTTTAACTGATTTTATTGGGTGTTTCATCTAGCCTGATAAACAGTGATGTACGCTAAGCAAATGTACGAGAAATACCAGCTTTTGTTTTTATTAATCACTTCCGTTTGTCTGTTTCCGGTCCCGAGACAAAAACTATTGTTTCAAAGAGATCTTAGATTTGGCAGAGACGTGAACAACCAAACTCTGAGGAAGGATTAACTTATGATTGTACAAATGGTTAACATTTTTGTTTAGATCGGCGTTGCTTCCGGTCGTCACAGAAAGTACTTCAAAAATTGATTTCTTTTTCATTCTCGTTGTTTTACATGTAAGTAACGTCTGGATATATCATTCACAATAATTATCATATCCACTTCTTTTTCTATGTCAGAGAAGCAATGTCTTACAGTTAAATTGATACATGTATATCAAAACGGAAGACCTTTTTGTTGCTTTTGCAACAAGTGTCTAGTTATTATTATTTTTTTTTTCCTTTTTTTGTCCACAAGATTTCTCAGAGATGGATGGAGGGATTTTCTTGAAATTTTTAGGACTGATAAAGAACGATAATATCTCTAGGCGTTTTTTTCATTTTTTCAAAATTCACTTCCTGTCGTCCGTTTCCTGTCCCGCGACAAAAAGCTATGGTCAATGAGATCTCAGAAACGAAAAAGACTTGAACATCCAAACTTTGAGGGATAATAGACCTATAGTTGTAGATGTGTTTAAACTATTTTGTTTTGTTCGTCGTAACTTCCAGTCGTCACCGGAAGCACTTCAAAAATTATGCTTTTACGCATTTAATATATTTTACGGAGAATTGAAATATAAGTATAAATGCTAACATAGGTCATCTTTCCGCTATTAACTAAACATAAAAATTCTACTTCCGGTGAGATATCTCAAATTTCTCAGGTAGCCTTTTCACAAACAAATGTTTGAACCGCGAGATCTCAGACACTGTAAGTGATCAAGACACGAAACTTACATGGATGATAGACATTTGATAGAAGATGTGTTTAACCGTTTTCATTTTGTCGACCGTCACTTCCGGTCCACACAGGAAGAGTTCAAACAAATCAAGTTTTTTTAACGTTTAACCAGATTTCTCAGAAATGGCTGGATAGATTTTCTTAAAATTTTTAGGACTGATAGAAAACGATAATATCTCTAGGCGCTTTTTTTAATTTTTTCGAAATTCACTTCTTGTCGTCCGTTTCCTGTCCCGCGACAAAAAGCTATGGACAATGAGATCTCAGAAACGATAAAGACTTGAACCTCCAAACTGTGAGGGATAATAGACCTATAGCTGTAGATGGGTTTAAACTATTTTGTGTTGTTCGTCTTAATTTCCGGTTGTCATCGGAAGCACTTCAAAAATTATGTTTTTACGCATTTTATTTGTTTAACACGGAATTGAAATATAAGTATACACGCTTTCATATGTCATCTATCCGATGATTAATAAACAAAAAAAAATTACTTCCGGTGAGATATCTCAAATATCTCAGGTAGTCTTTTTAAAACAAATATTATGACAGCGAGATCTCATAAACTGTAAGTGACCAAGACACAAAACTTACATGGATGATAGACATTTGATAGAAGATGTGTTTAACCGTTTTCATTTTGTCAACCGTCACTTCCGGTCCACACCGGAAGAGTTCAAACAATTCAAGTTGTTTAAGATTTAAACTGTTTTAGTTTGACAGTATAGGATAAATTGATAACCAATAAAGTTCTGTTGTGTAATGGTTAAGAAATACTAACTTTTATTTTCATTGAACACTTCCGTTTGTCCGTTTCCTGTCCCGAGACAAAAAACCTCGTTTCCTAGAGATCTCAAAAACGGTGACAACTTGAACAATCAAACTTTGTGGTATCGTAGACCTATGTATGTACATGTGTATACACTATTTTGTTTTGTTCGGCGTAACTTCCGGTCGTCACCGGAAGCAGTTCAAAAATTTGTGTTTTTTTCGTATTTTATTCATTTTACATAAAATGAAAATATCAGTATACAATCTTACATCTGTCATCAATATAAGGTTAAATTACAAATGAATTTTACTTCCGGTGAGATATCTCAAATATTTCTGTGTAGCTTTCCTTATTACAAATTTAATGTCCGCGATATTTTTGTCACTGTAAGTAATTGAAAAACGAAGCTTTCATGATTGATAGAAATTTGATTGGGGATGTGTTTAACGGGTTTAATTTTGTCAACTGTCACTTCTGGTTCTTACCGGAAGGGTCCAAACAAATCATGTTTTTAACAAGTTTAATTGATTTTCTTGGGTGTTTCATCTAGCCTGATAAACAATGATGTACGCTAAGCAAATGTACAAGAAATATCAGCTTTTGTTTTTATTAACCACTTTCGTCCATTTCCGGTCCCGAGACAAAAAATATTGTTTCAAAGAGATATTAAATTTAGCAGAGACTTGAGCAACCAAACTTTCAGGAAAGATTTACTTATGATTGTACAAATGGTTAACATTTATGCATAGTTTGGCATTACTCCCGGTCGTCACAGAAAGTACTTCAAAAATTGATTTCTTTTTCATTCTCGTTGTTTTACATGCAAGTAACGTCTGGATATATCATTCACAATAATTATCATATCCACTGATTTTCTATGTGAGAGAAGCAATGTCTTACATGTATATCAAAACGGAAGACCTATTTGTTGCTTTTGCAACAAGAGTCTAGTTTTGACTATAATCGTGACCATGTCACTTTAAAGCTATATATCATCCTTATTCTATACGCTTTGCAACGAGCATAAATATATTCTCCCAAAAATTTGTTTTTAGAATTAAAATTATATGTTACAGAAAAGTTATTTCATGTCTTCAAACCAGTTAAATTAGTTGACAGTGTAGATGATTTGTTATTGAAAGAATATCAGGTAATTAGCATTTTCCGCGTATGTGACTGCAATTTCTATATACCAAACTCGATCCATATTTACCTGTATGCAAAAAAAAATCTTGTGCTATTTCTATCGTACAGTTATTTAATGCTAGACAGTCAATAGATCAGAATATTTTCTCGAGGTGCGAGGAACAGCTTAGAGGTTCTATTACCTAAGACCAACGACCGAGGGCAATTAAACACACTGAGCTGTTCCCTGCACAAAGGGAAAACTGTTCTGGTCTATTTACTGCTCAGGCATTAAATAATTCTTTTATTACCTGATTCCATTTTTAGTATTAAGTGTTCACAATTGTTCATTACAGAGTGTTTTCATATCATTATGCATTTGTATTATTGTAAAACAATATTGATATATAAATTACCGGTTTATAGATCACAGTCTCTCTCTCTCTCTCTCTCTCTCTCTCTCTCTCTCTCTCTCTCTCTCTCTCTCTCTCTCTCTCTCATTGTACTTTTAAAATAAACTACTTCTAAATTGTTGAACAAAATGCATGAATCCCGCTTTCAGTACCTTGATTAAATTCAAATACTTACCTAGTGTGGATGTATTCAAGACGGTTCTCATAAATCAATATTTTCTTTGTTTTATAGATTATCCTTATTTGGAACCAAATAGATGAATATTTTGTCCTTAAGATGATAGCGGAAATGTTTCTACAATTTTTATATTTCATTATTATATTCTTGCACACCGAAGTCTGGACCTTTAAAACTGGAGAGCCTAGAGCATGCTTTGTTAATAAAGAAGATAAACCTTTAATGATGGAAGTACTGCCTGGATTTGGTTGGGATAACCTTATGAACGAAAACCGAGGAATTGTAGTGAACTTCAATTATTCAAAATGCAAGACAACCGAAGACGGACGATATCTTTTACCGGACGGGGTCGTTACCATTCCTGTCAAGACAAGTCAAATAAATATTTTCTCCCAGGTATTTGACCATTGGTCTCAGTACGAGTCAGACACGGCATTTTCCATCAACACTGGGGGTCCGGCAAGAATTTTAAGCATTGCTGGGAGTTTTTCCTACGAGAGTCATGATGTTAAAAGACATCAGTTGGAGGATAAAACGATCACTACAAAAGTTCAGGCTAGGTGTGTCAGATATACTGCCAAAGTTCTTCCAGATGTACAACTTGATCAATCATTCCACAATCGTTTGCTTAAAATCGCCGATCACATTCAACATAAACGAAAATTGTCGTGTAAGTACGAGAGTGAACTGCTTGTTCGTGATTTCGGTACACACGTTCTAACTAGTGTCGATGCCGGAGCTTCCATTGTCAAAGTGGATCAAGTCGAATCTTCTCTTCTTAACAATACTAACAAGATTCTAATAAAGTTGGCGGCAAGCGCTTCATTTCCAATCTTTAATACAAGTCTGAACCTTCATAGGCCCTCCTCAAGTGCGGATATAAAGAAATACATTAAGAGCATAAAAAATTCCGAAATAAAAACCTACGGTGGACAGCCTATTGATTTAGAAAGTCTCACATTAGGCAAATGGATATCTACAATTGGGAATGATTTGGTAGCGGTAGATAGAAATGGTTTTCCACTTGACTACATCATATCGCCGACAACACTTCCTGATTTACCTGCAAGTATCGTAGAAGGTATAGTTCAAAGTGTTCGAAAAGCCATTGTGTCCTACTTTGAACATAATACATACCCTGGATGTACAAACCCGGGTGCACCAAACTTTAGCAAACAAGCAAACTTTGACGACGGCTCTTGTCACGAACCATTTGCTAATTTTAGCTTTGGTGGAGTCTATCAGGAATGTGTCCAGGAAACACCCCCTATCGACAATGAAAACTTATGTGACGAACTTATGTCGAAGAATCCACAGACTAAGGGATTTTCATGCCCAGAAGGATTCGAAAAAATATTTCTTCATACGGGGATCACCAAAAAAATCCAAATTAAACACGAGTGTGAAGAACATTGGTTCAGAGCCGAAACATGGAAGGATATATCATTTACTGCTGCAGCAAAGTACACTTCGTACTGGTGCCAACCAAAGCCAAATTTTAAAGGGCAAGAGAATAATGGATTTCTGTTTGGAGGATTGTATTCTGATACAACTAATAATTTTGTTTCGCAAACAAAATCATGCTCGCAGTATTATTATCCACTGAGGATTGCATCCGACATAAAGGTTTGTGTCAGTGATGATTACGAACTAGGCACTAAATTTGCCGTACCCTTTGGCGGGTTCTACAGTTGTCAAAGTGGTAATCCTTTAAATAGCGGTAAAAAGTCATGTCCAAAGGGTTTTAATAACCATTTAGCTTCAATAGTTGACGATTGTGAAATTCAGTATTGTGTGCAATCTGGACAGCTTACACATTTGAAATATCCAACCGTTATGCTGCCACCATTTTCTAAAGTCCCCGCAGAAAGCTTTGAAGCAAAAACAAACTACATAGTTTCTCATGATCTTAAAACTAGGGTTCAAATCATTGATTCAAGCATCGGTAAAAAATCACCAATTGAATCGAAATGGAAACCACTTAGTTCGGCACCTAATATAACGGAAATGTTATCGAATGAAAAACCGCTAAGTCACGTGACAAAATTGAACGATGAGTCCGTAATGTCGAATGGTATCGTTGCAGCATTGTCTGTGATCCTGACAGCCATAGTATGTATAATCATCGGTGTATGCATATACTGCATTTGCTCTCGCAAAGCAAGAAAACCTGATGGCCACAATTTGAATGAATATACACACCTTGGATACAGCTCTAGAGAAGTTGAGAGTAAGACGTAAATCTAAGAATTATTTGACACTGTTGAATATTCCAAATTCGTATGTGATAATTTTCTTTGAGTGTCAATTTTTGGATAATGTTAATATGATATGTATTCTTATATGCCCGTATAACAATGAATACGTTTCACGCTTGGTTTCGAAGCTCGAATTGTGAAGAGCTACATGTATTTGGTATCCGTGAAATCCGCACTATTTAATCAATGATACTAGTATATAACTTTACAAAGTAACAATCTCATTTTAGTAATTCTTAATTACTTATATTAAAAATATTCACAAGTTAATAATAGTTGATGGAAAGCTTAAGATAGGTCAACAATATCTTCACGAGGAGGCTACAATGTAGTCAATATTGCCAGAAAATTTAAACAACATTAATTTTGTTATAGTGATTGATGTGAAACTGCAATAATTTTAGGCTCATGTAGAATTCAAGTTGCACTCGCGCCATTTTCTACAAGCTATCTCATTGTTGAATTATTGTGACTTCTCATTAAGAAAAGTTTGTTGTTAATTTTAAGTCTGTAAGAGATCATTAAACTTATTTTCAATCTTTTCTTTTAAGCAAGCGGTTGAAGTACAGTCGTTTTACCGGTAGCGAATATTTGCCTGTATCGAATAATTTTTAGATAAAATATTGGTGAAAAACGGAATTAAGATTTTAAAAAATCCAAGCTAGGTAATTTTAATACAGAAATAAATATTCTATCCGTGAGTGAAGTTGATTGACATTTGCAAGATTATTTACAAATTAAAAAGGTGACCCAGATATGATCTGCCGAAAGTGCAAAGCTGGAAAATCGAAAGTGTGAAAACCTAGATATGAAATTAAGTTTGTTATTGATCCCTTTTAGTGGATAATTAGTAACTATAATCCATTTACTGATATTATGCATAATATTAAATATAATTAGAGATTTGAATGAAATTCGACAAATAGAACTACGTACGTGTAGTTTCACTAATGTCGGTTCATTGAGACAGAATAATTATTTGGATGGATATATTGACAGATATACGGGTAAAACAAAGGCAAATCGCAATTACTTATCATCAGTTACTATCATAAAGTGTTTTCGTGAAATTTCAATTTCATAAAGTAACGCAAAATGAAAACTGTTCAAGTCCTGTTTCAATTTGACGGGAAAACGGTACGATAAAAGAAAATAACGATCATTTTATTTATTTAAATAACATATACCCACAATAATTTTTCCTTCTTTATTTAAAGTCTAATTACATGAACCTCTAGTGCTTTTTATAATTAATCCGTCCCAAAATACTGTAGATAACTAATTAAACGCGAGGAATTAATTTCCGCGTAAAATTGCGAGAAGCAACCCTCGCGGATTTTAAAACCTCGCTTTTATTTTTCAAACAGATTGAGCTATAGGAAATAATAACAAAAAATTGGGGATCGCGATTTTATATTCTCGCGATTTGATACAAAACAGTGGAATCGCGGAATTAAGTACTCGCGTAAAATAAGGAATATACAGTATTCGGCCAGAAGTGATAAAGGGCGCTTGATTCGATACTGGAAAACGTATTTGAAACTAGGAAAATTGAGGGGGTATTGAAATTACTATCTCCGTAATTAATATTCATCCTTTATATTTTCGAAAGTTTGATACTACAGTTTAGAAGGAAAAAGAATGATGATTTAAACAAAAAATAAAAAAAATATTTCGAATTCCGAAAATAATAATTGCATGCACGACGAAACCGCATACTGATTCGTTACCGGTAAAACGACTGTATGAAGAAGTCTAATAACTATCGGTGTAATACGGAATTATTGATATAATTTTCTTCGGATAATTCGGGCCATTAGTCTGTAAATCAACTTTAAATCAACTATACAAAGAATTGGACACGTTTGTTTGACAATGACATTTTTGACATTTACTAACAAAACACTATAAATGAAATCAAAACGATTTTAAAGTCACAAAAATATAACTCCCTGGGACACTTAAATAGTAAATTTTAAACACATACAAGGACAACGTAAAAGTAAATCCGGTGCTTTCTAATCTGATTAAAATTTAACTCGTAAAACTGCTCTTCTACGATACGCTATACAAGATCTACGAACACCCCTTATGGGTGGTTCCAATTAAAATGAAGCAAAAATTACTCAAACAGGTATTCAGTTATCATCTTCTGAGAAATCATTCCCTGTTCATGACCGACGACAGGAAAAGAGAAACGCTGGGCTGTATATATTAAATAAAACAATTAATGGCACCATCAAACTGATCATGTTTGATATGTATTGGTTAGAATTGACTACCGATTGGTCAAATTGGAAACATGGTGTGGTCTGATCACAATGATCATCAGATATATTTCAAAATACAAACGTTAACTCTTTTTTTTTTTAGTAAAAAAACATGATATTTCACAAATATCGGACGATACTTTGCTAACACTAGACGGCTCTAAAAAATTCTCAAAACATGTTTTCCAACATACTAGATGAAAACTAGACTACGGTTCGACAATTTTTGTTTTGTAGTATAATTTAAAAAAATGCTGAATCAAATTATAATATTATTCTACCAAAAACTAAATCACTGATACAACAATCGAATACTAGTAGACTGATATTCACGTCGATTGACCGAATTACCATTGTTAAAACTCTCATTTTGCCAAAACTTATTCATTTATTTATTTCTCTTCCTTGACCAAAATGTGAAAAAATAACTTTTCTAAGATTCATTTGGATTTATACGGAAATCAAAATGTAATAAAGTTTAAAAAGTTGTTGTATTTGAAGATTACTTATCTGGGGGCTTAAAATGGTTAATGTAGAGGTTTTTTATGAAGTCTTTAAAATGCTCTTGGATTAAAAGATAAACACAAAACAACAAGCCATGGTTAGGTATACATGTATTCTTAACAATAAATGATAGAATCATTGTAAATAAATATTTGATTTTGGTGATACATTTATCTCAGATATTTTTATACCTAAAAAATGATTTTGGTATGATGTTTTTACCTCATGACAGTATCTCATGAAGAATACTGGGAAAAAAATGTACGCAAAAAACAACTTTTTCATTGTTTCAGTATGGGTTATTTGTAAAATAAGGATTAATAACAACATTGTCCTCTACAAACAATGGTATCAAAATGGTGTTAAACATGTTGGTAATTTTTTATTAAATGATGGTAACTTTTTATCAATGCAATTAATTTTTTTTTTAGCATGATTTCAATATTTCAAGGATATGTTTTATGCAGTACAATAGTATTTTTTCTGCAGTTTCCAGTTTTTTGAAATGTATGTCATTGAACAAAAATGTTGTTGAAAGTAGAAGTGGTCCATATTTACCTTTTATTTTGAAAATATTTTGTTAAATGAGCAATGTACAAAAGTGATTTATAATTGTGTCAACAAGAACCCACTTCAATATACAATTGAAATAAAGAGCTGTCTCAACATGGAAATAATAATGTATGTATACAAGATGTGTTTAAAGTTTGTTTTAAAATTACTGTTGATTCATCATTACAATGGTTACAGTACTGAATCTTTATTAGGATACTCCCTGTATGTTACCAACTTTTAAAAAATCAAAATTAAAACCGATGACTGTTGATGATTTTGTGACACTGAACTATACTGCGTGTGTTAGTTATATGTAAACAAATATTCCCTCTGGGGAGAAATTTCAGCTTGCATATATACAAAACAACCTCTGATAGAGTCGGTTTTAATGTTATTAATATTATTTTAGGTGAGACACCATTGAATGGTAAGAACAAGATAATAAATTATATTTTATTATAATGCATACAGTACTTATACTGTACTTATATTTATACTTGTACTTATACTGCACTTATTTTTTTATATTAAACATAATAAATATTCATCAGGAGATTGGAAATTAAGCAAACCATGTTATTTGTTTATAATATTCAATAGTACAAAAGTAGCCTCAATCGAATGGTTACATTCTTTTACATGTAATGAGAGTATCATTACCAGAAGTGGTTAATTTGTTTCCTGATGCTTCCTTTTTGTCTTCTATTTTATCCTGAGTTGTAAAGTTATCGCTTGCTGTCTCTGGCGAAAATAATAAGCGTTTATTTATTATTTTTTTTAGGGGGATGGGGGTATAGCACTATTTCTGACGATATACACCAAAGTAATACTATAAGAGCAAATACACAAAGCATCAATTTGTAAATCATAAGATATGAAAGATTCATCAGGAGATTGGTAATTATAAGCAAACCATGTTATTGGTTGATATTATATAGATAGTGCCTGTTTAGGAGGGAAAGAGTTGAAATTGACACCCCGAGAAAACCACTGTCAACCGACGCGAAGGGTGCCAATTTCAACTCTTACCCTCCTAATCAGGCGCTATTTATTTTATTTTACCGAATGTCTTGATTTTAAAGGAAACTTTGCTGATTTAATATAGGAGTGGCGTGAATTCTATGGCAAAGCGTGATGCTAACGCTGAGGATAATAGGAAGGATTATGAACTGCGTCTAAACAAATCAAATTTCAGTATTTAACATTAAAGAATAATATTAATTATTAAGAAAACAGTATTGATGAACAAGTACAAAACCGCAATCAAATGATTTACATTCTTTAATATGTACTGACAGTATCTTACCTTCTATAAGGAGAGTAGAAGAACAGCCATAGACGTGATGACAAGGCAAACAGTCACATTTTTGGGCACAAAGAAGGCCATAAAGTGGTGCAGGACATACATCTGAGCAGCTGTCACTCTAGTAACCGACTGGACATTCTACATATTGCATTGTAATTGTTTATAATGTGTAGCATACATTGATAAACAATTATCATATTATATCCTTTGATAGTGGATAAAATAAAACAAAAAGTTTGCATGACATAGTTTCTAAGGATTTAAACCATAAATACGTGCATGCATATTTATTGGTAAAGTTGAAAATACCATATTGATATTAATATAACTTATCATCGTCGAGAACTACAAATACATTTTAATTGAGATGGTGTCCTACCAGGTTGATGATTATCTAGCTACAAAATGATTTCTATCTCTTTCTCTATAAACTACTTCTTAATCTTAGAATAGTCTAATACCTTTGCAATCGAAACCAAAATCATATTTAGAGTACATGATTTCTCCAACAGTTTGTTTAAACATCTTCAATATATTTATGCTTTCTCAAACATATTGCTGATTTTTTTAGGAAATCCTGTGAATGTGTGAAAAGGACTCATAAACCAATGTTAAGTGGTCGTGTAATGTTCATAACATCATTTAAGGAAATTGTTGTACTTATTTCAAAATTTCTAAATATCTTAATTCTAACACTAATTTTCGTATAATTTATTTTTTAAAAGTTTTAAATGGTTCACATGTATAAAATCGGGCAGGTTTGGTTTGTGTCCTTACATAAAGCATATTGATTTCTGTTCCACTTCTTGGTTTTATACCATACACAGTAAACTCTTAGTATCTTGTTCTCATAATGAATACTAATTGAGAAAAAAAGAGGTTTCACAGTCGTTGTCCGAGCAGTATGAGTAATGGACGCATTTTATTACTTTGTTATCTTTAGATTTTTTTTGGATAACTTTCTATAATACGATACATGCTTTATAAGCGTTTATTTTTAACCAAGGACATATTAGCAGCTATCGCAGGTCTTGCGTGACGCGATTTCAAAGATCACAACCCTTGACTCTTTGCGAAAAATAATGCACTTTGCCTATTTTTTCTAACAGAAATAACTGGAAGAGAAGTAGATGGAAGTTTGTAGATGTAGAAGAATTTTTATGAGACGTTCGAACGCTATCATCATTCACTGTCAGATACATTCAACTGAACTCTTTTCCGTTCAAACAGCTGCATCCTTTGTATAAGGGGACGTACCTGATGCCAGGATAGCAAGGTGACGGAAAACTCTAACTGACCCATATCCATTTTTGTTTAATCTATTAATCTTCCTCCTGTAATTTTCGCAAATAATATCACCAAATGACACCAATGCACAGGTTCTTTGCAAAGAACAAACTGCATCTACTTTGCAGTACTTCCCACACAATTGTACCATTTCCTATTGATGTTCTGGGAAGGCAAACGCAACAGTTATTGCTTGGCATGGTTTTTTTAATTGTGGCACCTGTCTCGAGTAATACCGAGTGAATGATTTTTGTCATCAAACAAAGCGTGCTTACACTAAGGTATTTTCGGTTGATTGCTTTTCATGTAGTAAAGTATATACTATTTTCCATCTTTAATTCAAAGAGCAAATGTGCAATTAAGGAAGAAGATCGAATTTAAATTTACAAAATGCACAATTCTACATAAAAAAATAATTAAACGGTGTTTATAATATGCTGCTAATTTAAAACAAAGTATGCCCACAGATGAAATCGAACCATGGCTTAAAAAACAAACTTACTAATCTAATCCAGAACTTACACTTGATGATGTAAATATAGACCTCTATGAAAGAAATCAGCTTCCAAAATTTTTGTCGTTCTTTTTTTTGCAAAATTCGACCTCTGGGCCGGGGTGCACCTAATTATCAGCCGTATAGCTTTTTGGCTGATATTGGTCGATGTTTGATTTAAGTGTGATACAGATTTTGCCCTGTACTGTACATGTTGTTTTGATCATAATTTTGATAAATACATATTTTTTGTTTATATTTTCATGTGATAAACTTTATTCAGCTTTATTCTAGTTTTCGTATATCCAAACCCGCATATTTTGACGCTCAAATGTATTATGACGTCTTCTATAAAACAAATGTCCATGACGTCATAACGTCAAAGTCCAAATTGCAGATATGGATCGATAAAAAGAAAAAGAACGAACGGGGAAAAAATCTTAAGTATTCCGAAATCCGAATAATTAGTTGCAAAAGTGATAAAAAATGTGCAACAAAGGTGGAAATAAAATGTAATGATGGCGCGTTGTAACAAAGCACTTTTAAAAAATTAGGCACTTTGAAAAAAAATTCAAAGTGCGTTAATTTTGGGACCAAGTCAATGCAATTAATTTTTTTGTTCAAAGAAATAATATATAATCTGAGATACAATAAATAATTGTTTTAACCTTGTGTTGCTCAATTGGATATATTTGATAAAGAACCCACTGCATTCTCAGCTAACTTCATAAACAGTTTCTCGATTAAATTATTTTTTCCTTTTCTCATAAGTTTACGTAGCTTGACAATTTACCTAAAAAAAAAACAACTCGGGAGATTTGAATAATACTAATATGACATAACCTGCGTCGCTTAGAAACTGCATTTTCCTTTTTTTGTGCAGCAAACTTTCTAAAGTGTAATTATCTGGTACAATATGCTGTGCCAGATATGAAACGAAAATCTTGATTTAATTTACTTGTTGATAATGGAGATAATGTATAACATCTTTCAACTGTCTTCAATTGCATGTACTTATAAACAAACATGATGTGAAAAAAGGATAAGTTACACAGCAAAATGTGCCACATACGTTTCACATACGTTAAACATGTGTGATACGTATGTGACCTCACGTACGTTTAACATGATTTAAGTACCACGTGTGTTTAACGTACGTTAATGAACATATGTGAAACGTATGTTACACGTGTGTTAGACATACGTGATACATTCCATACGTTTTACGTATGTGGATCCAACGTACGTTTTTTACATGAATTACATACGTTATGATACGTATCACATGTAAATTGCTTAAAATTGAATTACTTGAATATTTTTAATTTTTCAGTTCATTCTTGATATACTTCATCTTGCTGCTTGAATCACTTCAATTGATTACTCAGTTACTTCAGTGGATCTTTGGAATCATTCATTTTGCATTTCCAGCTTCTTGTTTATCTAAAACTAGAGTTACAGAAAAAAGACAGTTTCGAGATTAAAAATGAATTTAATTCCTTGAATGATTACATTTAGATTTATATTGTTGTCATTCTTCTGTGCTTTAATAGTTTCTGAAAAAAAACCAAAGAATTTTACATTAAATTTCATTTTATGATAAAGTAAAATTTGCAAATGCCTCAGTTGCTTTTTTATTCAACAATATTGTTAAAGAATAACAGGATCCATTTAGATTTTATTGCAAATACAACATGAAGAAAGTTTATAATTGTTAATAATTTTTTCTTTTATTTGCAAGCTCTCAGAGAGAGAGAGAGAGAGAGAGGGGGGGGGGCAAAATAGAAGGTCAATCACAAGTATTAATTTGACAAAATAATTTTTACCTCTAGTATATTCATCCTGATTTTTGTCCACCTCCAACTTCTTCCCTTTTCATGTTTTCCCATGACAATGCTTGTTTGAACTTCTTTCTAAAATATTAATACAAACTTAAGTACATACAATCATTAGAGTTTTTAAATACACGATAAAAATATAATTTATACATGTAAGCGGAAAACAACGTATACAGGTAAATATTTCTTTATGCAAATAAGCTTGAATCATTTGGGTGAAATGATATTCTAAAGTACACTTACACATAGTTTCACATAGTCCCCAGAAAAGTGTGTGTGCATGCATTGGGGGGGGGGGGGGGGCAACTCCTTGATAATTCACTTTTTATATGAAAATTTAAGAAAAATCTTTGCTGCAACAAAAAATAAATAAATAGGGGGTAACTGGATACATGCCTGTATTAATCCTTATCTAAATTGAATTACCTTAATCTGTCACTAAATTAGCAACCACATTGCAACTGTCTTTGAACTCCGCGAAGAACTTTTGGATCCTGGATCATTCATTACAAAATCTTCAGGCTACATCAAAACAGATCTTTTAAACTTCTGTATTATATCCATTTGCTACAAAATATAATACATGCATTAGATAATTAGATATATCAAAATTTTACACTTTTCCTTATTAAGAAATACAAATGTAGATGTAGGTGTCATGCAACAGATTATCATTAATGATCCTGAACACCCAGTGACTTCTACTTTTAATGAACTATGTCATAGAAATCCATACCTTTGAGTTATTAATTAGGTTGGATTTGTACGGAAAAAAAATTCCCAGCGGTGTTGATGACCCTTAAAAAATGTTTAAATTGTGAAATGCAATGGTATGTGTACTTACATTATGATTTTATCAATTCAAAGAGACATCTGTCATTGACTGTGTTAGCTAGTTGGTGTTCTCTTCCAGGGATATGTCAAGCAGCCAATGCATGCCTATAAAAAAATTTCGATTACCATGCAATAAGAATACAACTTAATAGAGGCAATTCAATAATCAGTTCACTTAGTTGCAATGGAAGACCTACTCGTTACTTTGCATAGGTTTTGCTCTAGTTTTACTCTACTTTCAAATATTTCAGTTTTCAAATGCGTCTTATCCAAGATCGACATATATTTCATTGGTTTTTATAAGTATTGGTTCTTCTATATTAACTAAACCAAATAGCTGCTTAGTTGTAGCTCTCTGGGGAAACATCATTTTTATCGCCATTAATTCAACCCGAATTTTCCCGGAGAACACAGTTACAGCTCCGTGCTACATGTTTACTCTTTTGACATCGGTAATTGTACGATATAATTTTCAAATGCAAGTAAATAAAAACGAATGCTTGACAATCATTACCTCTGCTAAATCCATCCTGCAGTTCGATCTTCTGCCTCCGTGACGTAAAAATGTGACGTATATTTTGTCATCGACAAAACTAAAACCGATTTCGTATTAATTCCGGATTCGTTATCGAATTAATTTTAAGAAGACACGTGGCTTCTGTTAATGAAACAACTTTATTTATGCATAGTTTAAACCAATAAACACGCACAGTAGCAAGGCTTTTCTTCACACATGTTCACATGCATTCATTTCAGAGACATGAGCGATAAAGCAACATCAGACATGTACATGCAGATCATGCGCGGATACAGAAAATTTTTTTCCGGGGGGGGGGGGGGGGAGGGGGTCTGAAGGATAATTGTGTTTGCCCGGGGGGGGGGGTCCGAGGCATATTTGCGATAATTTTACTGTGTAAATTTCATTAACTTTCATTTTCCCGGGGGGGGGGTCCCTCCGACCCCCCCCCCCATTAGATCCACGCATGCAGATAATTTTAATGTAAAGTTATTCAAATGCATGCCTTCAGTTCACACATATGTAAAACATATATATTATTAACGCACGTGTAACATGGTTTTTAGAACTAATGTTAACCATGTGTTTATTAACATTTGTGTAACATGTGGTTGAGATCTACATACGTAAAACATGTGATTCACATATGTTTAACATGTGTAAAATTTAACGTATGTTAAACATATGTGATGTTGAACGTATGTTACCACACGTATGTTAACCATGCGTTTCTCAACATATGTTTAACGTACGGTTTGACTTCACATGTGTGTAACGTATGTTTAACGTATGTTGTACGTGTGTTAAGTTCAAACATATGTGAAACGTATGTGGCACAATTAGCTGTGTAGTTATGGTTACCAAAAACAATATGATCTTTTAGAGTATCTTGTCAGAGAGAAAAAAAATCACATCATAGCCAATGCTTGTTTTTGAGTTTATAATGATTTAATGTTTGTCAATATATATGTATTTTTTTTTTTATAATAAAGTGATTTATTTGATTAAAATTTGAAAAGAGTGTCTATGTTGAAACACTTATAGATTCTTGAACAAACCATTGGAGAAATTGTTTGAACATATCGGGTTTTTTTCAATATCACTGTACTTAATTTACAAGAAAGCGTATTTCTTTTCCCGAATTTATACATTTACTCTAAGTTGCTGAATATCATATATGTTTTGGAAGGAAAAAAAGAGGGGTAGGAAAGACGGTAAATTAGATTCATTGGTGTTAACAAATCATCATACTTAACTATCACCAAATTGGGAATTTAATTCCAGAATTTGTGATCTATACATATTTTTTTCAAAGTGCGTTAAGTGTGTCGATACTAGAAATGTTTATGTACCTTCATAACGCACTTTGAAATTTTTTAAGCGGCTTGACTTTTTTTTTAAAGTGCGTTGCCACAACGCATGGTCTTGCTCATGTCAAAGATGAAAAGCATGTATGTTATACTTTGTATTTATGATTGCATTTATTACCCTGTATTATGAGTAATCAATACCATTTAAGATAATGCAAATTATAGCCACGACCGGTCCGCCATAAACACGACCGGAATGTAAAATAGGGGGTAAATCTACTATATAGTAGGTTTTCCGTGGGGTAATCTGGCTATATAACATAGGAAAACCCACTATATAGTCAGCTTTCCGTGTTGGAAAACACAGGATAAATCTCTGCCATTCAGTCAACTAAAATGTGACTGAAAGGTAACTAAAAGGTGGCTGAATGGCATAGCTATTCCGTTCAGTCACCCTTCCAAACCATTCAGTTACCATTCAGTTGACTGAATGGCAGAGATTCATCCTGTGAAAACTGCTTTATAGACATTTTGCGAAGGAAGAACTGCTATACAGCCATTTCTCCGAAGCGAATTATGCTTAGGGGGAAAATGCACTATATAACACCGGTTGTTTGTATTAGATATGAAATCAAATGGTCAATGACATACAATATCTGATATTGCATTAATAAGGCAAACTGTCTTTAAATTGGCTTAACTTTTCTTCTCACTATGAGTTTAACTTAATACTGATGGATAAGAATTCCAATGAAACCACGGTATATTGTTTTATTCCAGGTATTCTCAGGTTCAAAGCAATTTTTTTTGTATATAATGCATGTACCTTAGTGCGTGAACGCATTTTAAAGGGGCATGGTCACGAGTTTGGTCAAATGTTATTTTACTGTGTTTATTATTTCCAATGCTTCAGGAATGCATTTCTAATGATCAAATGAATTTTGAGAGTCAATCGTAGAGTTATAAGCAAGATACAGGGCTTACAACTCTTTGTCATGTAAACAAGGCTCGTGCCCTGTTTATGTTTACATACGTTAAATATACCAGTAAAATCGTTTTCAAACTGATCTGTTTATCTTCTTATTCATTTTAGGCATAAAAAAAAACCAGTTCCTAACGTTTAACTTTTTATTTTTGGTCTAAAACTGTAATTTTCACTTCAACATTCATAATGTAAAAAAAGGCTTTGTTTACATAGCAAAGAACTGTAAGCTCTGTAACTTGCTTATAACTCAACAAATGACACTCAAATGTTGGTTGCATATTAAAAATGCCGTACTGAAGCATTGTAAACATTAAAATCGGAGAAATAATTTCTGACCAAAATCGTGACCAAGAAGATATCATACATAACTATAATATGATATTTCTTTCCAAACTTTATGATGAACTGGTACAAATGTACAAAAAGTATCAAAAATTTATAAGGAAATGAGTGATTTCATTTGATAGCCCATGTCCTTTTCCAATCACTATCTTAAGCAATAATGTTCTGACATCCTCATGTATATGTATGAGCAATTGACTGACAAAGATGATCGTAAGATACACGGTCAGGCTTGAACACGCTGCAGTGGTATTGCTTCATTCAATGCAGTCCCCGCTCTCACAGAACTCCGTTTGGCGCCCATCAATGTTGATCTTGACAGACCGACCAAAGTCACTGCGCGGGTATGATAAGATAAGGCAACTCTCATCGATAAAATTCCTCTGGTCGATATGACGTCACAATAAGCAGCATGATGTCATATTTTACTCAGAAACTTGTCGATTTTAACTTTATCTCTGGTTTGAATTATAAAAAGTACAGGCATAAAATATCACTAGAAACTCTTCTAACTGAATATATCTTCGATTTCTCTCTAATACGTATAATTATCATTGATGACGTCACAAGCATGTTTAATAGAGAAGATCATGTCGGGAGACAAATCATCGGAATGCAGTGTAAACAATGCCGAAAATAAGACTTATTTAATACAGATACCTTAGATTTAGATGAGTGTCAGTTAGGATATAATCAGGATAATACAGGCATGGATATTTTGCCTAATCAGCGAGTTTTATAAGGTAAGCAGATCGACATATATATGGCTTGACCAGCCTGTCCTCTGTCAGTGTGTACAAAAAAGACAAAAGTGTAACACTACCCCGGAAAGATGACTTTGGTAAATATCAACGGTATATGACCTAAACTACTTGAAAAGTGCTGCTAGAATCCTGTGCTTTGATGCTTTAAATGAAAAATACGTAGTATTTTCAATGAAATTACAGAAGTTGATCAGAGGGTTTCCGATAAATATTTACAATATTTATTTTATGCATTTAACAATAGGATTCTAGCAGTAATACTAATAAACATGAAGTAATCGCCGATCGAATTATTGTAGCAAACATACAAATGAACTTCGGGGTAGTGTTACACTAATTTTAACTGTCACGTATACCATGGTACGGCAGCTTCAAAGATCGAGTCGATTCCGAAGTAGGAAAATAAAATCTTGGTGAACACATTCACTTGGTATTCATATTCCGCACAGTTTTCATAAAAATACAGTTTTTAAATTGATCATAATTTTGACTGTCAGTAAACTCGGAGTTGCCTTAACCTACCCGCGTGCTGCAAACAATAATAAGAAGTATAAATTGTATAAATTGAATAGATATAACATGTTTCCTGCACTTCTATCATTGAAATAGTATCAAAGTTTCTATAATTTTGTTATATGTAATTTTAATTTGCTTTATATCTTGCGTAACAGTGAATCAAATTGTATCCATAATGATAACCCCACAGTATTATGGTATAGAAAAGATATGTTTTCAGCACTTCTTTCATTGAAAATAGTATTTAAGGTTATCTTAGTTTTATATTAACGTATATTTAATTTGCTTTATAAATTGGGTGTATCAGTGAATGAAGTTATCTTAATAATGATGAATACCTCAGCATCTCCACTTAGTGCTATAACTCCATCCAGTGGATTCTTTTGCTGTCATTCCTTTTAATAATCAAGAAAGAGAATTATGAAAAAAAATATCTACAGAAGTATTTAAGAGTATTTTCACACACTTGACAATTATATTTCATCATCAATAATTTCATTTCCTTAGCTTTTCAGCAATTCTATTATAGTGACCCTAATTGTGGCAGTGACGTTTTTCTGAGTAAGGGAGCCACCTCCACATTACGACTGGGTGGTAGTATTATGTACCTTTGGGTATTATTATGGACGTCAACCATTTTTTTTTATCTAAGTGGCATTTCATCATGTGTATGAGCAAAAAAACCAGAAACAAATGGTTTGCATCAGCATGCTGTCGAGTGCCTGGAGAAAAAATAGTGGCAATATCAATGCAATATACCCAAACAATTCATTTTTTAATTGATGTGAATTGATGAAAACTAATTAACACGCGTCCTATTTCTATCAATAGCCAACACCCTATACTATAATTGGAAAGGTAATCTCTTTGTGTTCGGTGTTTGAGCACTGAATCCAGCCTGATGTGCTTGCTTTGTCTCCTGCTCCACTTACGGTCAAAGTGCTGCCTAAATTAGCAACTTATAACCATTGTTAGTTAACGATTTACATGTAAGTAACTAATTTATCAACAAGAAACAACTTAAATGGCAAAGCAGTCAAATCGTTCTTTTCGAATAGCTCTATCAGATGCGATCATCTTGATTTTCATGCAAACATTAAAATAAAAACAATTTGAATTCCTTGAGAAATAGAGTCCATTCTAGCGTACAGCTTGTCAGAGGCTCATCAAATTTAAGTTGTGGAGAAGGACTTTTTATGGGATGGTCTCAAAAAATGGTTCCGGGCCTTGATTGGTGCTGGCTGGAAGGTTGAACATTTTTTGATTTAGGTCCATAAAGACATCAGGTCTCCTGAGATGAATTCATTAAGATGTATGTGACTTATGCATGTGTTTAGTACACGTCATAGTGACAGCTACTGCAATTGTTAGGGTATTCATCCAGTCCAGAGTTTTGGATTTCATGCAGTTTTGTTCAGTAGATCTCCTTCTCTCTCATCATGGAGTGGTCTTGATATCATATACATGTATTATAACAATTATATGCTGGGAGCTCTCATAATTAAGGGTTAATTAAGCCATTATTCAACATTCAAACACCCTTGTATCCACTTGAAAGGACATCACATACAAAGAGTATTACAAAATTCTGTTCTTGAAGGTGGAAGAGGTTTGGAGGCTTTACTGATGAAGACATCGGTTGTTTAATAGAGGCGATACTGAAGACATTGATTGTTATCCTTAAAAGTTTTATCAACAGTTGAATTTTCAATTATTATTTACCAGATGCATGTGTGACATTGCAATGAATAGTGTTACAATAAACATCGTTTCATTTGTAGTCAATTTTTTTTACACGGAGTCCAGCCGGAAATCTGTTGATTCAAATAATTTCAATCTGCAAATGTTCACTGGCTTAGTGTTGGTTTCAGTTGCTGCTTAAAAATTAATGTTGATCTTCATTCCATCTCAATCTCAAACTTTTCATTGGAGCTGAATTCACCATGGCAGTTTGATGTATAGCTTTGTTCTCAACAAATTTCCCCGGTATGATAAAATAAATCACTATTGAATAAATCGATTTTTTCATCAACATAAGAAATGCAGCAAAAAAAATTATTGTTTTCACGTTATATTATATATCACACATGCACCGTTGATTTTATGATTGTTTTTTTATCCTTCCGACATCTGAAATTTAAAAAATTGAAAAAGCATGTAAACAACTGTTATTCAAATAATCTAACATTTTACCATAGATGGCCTACATCAGTCATTTAGGCAAAAAAAAAGAACTTTTATAAACGAAATCATACCAAAGCATAAAAATGTACGTGTATTATCATTTCCTTGTCAACTAAATTAAAAAAAAATTATCATAAGCTCAAATATTAAACTTATCAAAACAACATTAATGAGGATGATATTTGTTTGGAGTCCATTATGTACCTAATAAGCTTGGAAACCCTTAAGCACAATAAATTAAGAAACTAGACAAGAATGAAATCTATCAGTTCTGATCGAATTGACTAGGCTCACATCTGGTGCTAACAGGAGAACCAATTCAACTAATTCCATTAAATGAATCAACTTTGGATAAAGGAAACTGGACCAGGAACCAGTCCAACTAACAGAGGTCATTGCTGAACAAGGAAAACAAATCCAAGAGTGGCTCGATCTTAACCTTTTTGTGCTGGCCCAGTCCTATAGGAGTTCCTACAACTCCTGCACATTAACAGGGTAAGCAAAAAAGCTCAAAGAGATGTATCGAAAGTAATACAGGCTGAGTACAATGAGATGTACCCCGTGTGTTCCAAGATAACCACAGGGATATGTACCACATTTGCTTTAGGACGAGCATAAAACAAACACAGGAATCTGTACCATATGTGCTCTAATGTGAGCACATGGAAATGTGTCGCAGGATGATGAGCACAAATAAAAGTAACTCAATGTTCTTTAGGATGAGCACAATAAAAAGTAACTTGTTTGCTCAGGATGGTCAGAACGCGGGGGTGTTAAGGAAGCATATGGAATCTGAGTTACATGTATTTCCGTGAAATCACAAATCTTAGTTATTATGTACATATTCAAATATCTAAGCAACGAAACGTAGACCAAACAAGAAAAAAAATAAAAAATACTGAAGATTTTTTTTCAATTTTTTTTCAGAAATTAGTTTATATTACGTAGATTTACACAGTGTTGACGTCATGTTGAATGTCTTGTGAATTTGATCGGAACGCATTGTAAACATATTTAAAATATAACTTATCTAAGAACTCTCATAAAGTTTTGATGTGTGATTTATTGAGAATAGAACATAAGAATACCGGGAGAGATATTAGTTTTATCAAACCAGGACTTTCCCCTGTCGTTGTTTACGATATAAAAATCCGACTTAGAACAACACTACCCCGTATGTATTGACATTTTATATGTATCGTTAGTTTGATCAATGCTTAAATTGAAAAGTGCTGCTAGAATCGCAGGTTGTGTGTTGTTTTGATGCAACATACCATTTTCCGGGCAAACTTTATTCAAGTTGGGAAGGTTTTACGAGAGCCGGATGAATAACTATTTAATTAAGGAGAACATAGAATTCTAACAGCGGTTTTGACTAAACTGAGATGTTTTGCCTTCACTTTGTATGTTTATTTTATTTTGGAAACGGCGAGGTAGTGTTGTTCTTTTTATGTTAAGGAATATACGTAAGGTATTTATAGTTGTCACGTGATAATGCACCAATATGACAGTAATGTACTACCCGATTTTATTGCACTGCAATTGTTTGAAAGGATAATAATAAGTTTTTGATCATATTAAAAATAGATATTTAATTTCATGATTTTGAATATAACAGTCAAAATAAGACGCTAAATTGTCATATGATTCCTTAACACCCCTGCGAAGAAGATGCATTCTATGTGTTACAGGATGCCTGCTCTAGCATGGAACTCAAGTACTCACAAGGAGCAGAATTGGTCAGCCCCTGTCCATTGCTGACTTAGTGAACTTTAGTAAAATGCATTCATTGTCTGAAACCCACGGTTAATTCATACGCGTCGCTCCTTGCTCAATTACCAATAGGTCCCTTCAATCTTCGACGCTCGTTCTAATGACCAAATATTTATAAATATCATCCAATCAAATTAGTCGTAACAGTGATGGAACACTTCTGTTTAAAAGGTTGCATTACTGTAACATTGCTATCAGAAAAAATCGTTCTGTGATCGCCAATTGAACGAACGAGCTTTTAAATTGACTTGTTGATTGGACCAATTTAATCAGGGTGCAATATGACCAACCAATCAACTTGCGTGCATCAATACCAGCATCACAGTTTATAGGGACCCACGGATGATGAAGATAGGAAAGACACGCAATCGACCGTGGGTTTCCGACGATAATATGTCTTGACCATTTATGTACGGTAGTGTCATTGGCTTATGAGGTAGGTGCTATTCTACAATTCTGCTTGTAAATATCCTGATGGTGTGTACGTAAAATAGAAGAGCAATAACTTCTACCACCCTTGGGGGAAGACTAAAGCCTTGGTTTGCCAACAAGATGTCAGAAGAATGTACTGTGGTTTCATCAATAATTGTTGAATTCCAATGTTTGTGGATTTAGTTATTAAGTTGATCGACGGAATCAAATGTTTATTGAAGTGCAATATTTATTAACATTTTGTATCAATCGGATCATTGGCAACGAATTTTTTCTCCTTAAAACTGTGTTTTCGTTGAATCCACCAAAATGGATACCAACGATTATAAATAAAACCAGAGTAAATGGTCCATTATAATTCTGATTCAGAGTCAACTGTTTTGACCTTCAAACATAAGAAATCAGCTGGCCTGGGACACAGTGATCCGACAGGTTAGCTTCTCAGAGACTCAGACAGACGAGCTGGCTATATGAATAAAAACCAAACAGTGCCGTAATTAGGGAGCTCTTCTTGTATGCTCCCCATGGAGTTGACGGTGCTACGGATTGTACATGTCTCACTGTCCCCAAGGGGTTATATTTAGAAGTCGTGCGAGGCGATGTACTTTGCGAGCAAGATTATAAACTTCTACCTTTACCTTTACACATACAATGTCGATAGGCATTGCAGGCCATGAGCATTTGGTGGGGAGGGGGTGATTGACTAGGATTAAGGTATCTCCCTTTAACAATCAAAACAAATCACCTTTTTTTGGGGGGGGTGGGATAGCTTAAAGTTTCAATGGTGATGGTGATGAAGAACCGAGCTTATCAGAGCTCATGATTGTACTTTGATTTCTTTGCTATAAAACATTTCCTTACCCTGCTGTGCAATAGATGAGACGTTTAATTAAATACCTCTATAAAATATGGATCTGGAGGCGACGTGCAGAGGCAATAACAGCACAGGTCCATTCCCAACACCTTGAATATGGTCCAGCAACCCTAAATACAAACACAATAATGGTGCACCATACATGTACGTAATTAACAGCTGGAGTCAGGTATCCCTGACTATTTCTTTAATTTTATCTATAAATATGAGAGGTTTTTACATAGTTTAAATATTGACCGATTTCCATATTTCATTATTTTGACAGGTTAGTTTTTGAATTTTAGGGAATTTTCTATTATTTCAAGAAATTGGACCCGATTCGTATCTTTGTATATGCCAATAAACCTTTGTTACTCAAACAATGAATCCGCAGCGGTTTGCTACTGAACAGATACAAGACAAAACAGACTTTTTACAAGTAAAAACAGCAAACATGTTTCTGGTGTAATTCCCATGAGCTACGGAGTTTAATTGATTATCAATTTCAGAAGTTTCATTTTCATTAGAAATAAAATGTACAAAAATGATATAGTTACTGTATTGAAAACATTTTTTTGTGATAAAGACAATATTGACTACAAAAGTGTCCTTCTTTATAAATTTCAGGATGATGATTTGGATGATTATAACGCCATGTGTACAATCATTAAACGTTGCTTTTGTTTTTTGTAATAAGGAAAAAATAATTCCGCCTATATATTCCCGATATGAACACGTGACGTCATGACATTGTGCCAGTTGTGACGTCATAACAACATAGACCCAAAAAATTCTGAGCAAAGCAAACAGAGAAATGATTGTTACTTGTCATTTAGTATTTTACTCTGTCAAATGGGCATATGGATACTTGTCCTCTAGATTTATGGGTAATTGTATTCGATATATTTAAATTCCATTTTACTAATCATAAATAACACACAGCGCTTTACTAACACTTCTTTTTTAAAATAGCTGATGCTGGACCCTAAAGATAGCCGCCGTCGCAGCCACCACCCCCACCGCCGCCCGCCCCACTCATCATCAACCCACGGAACCCGGGCAGCTCTGTGGACCCCCCACCTCCTGAAACTCCTCGTCGACGACGGCTCAGAATCCGGTTACCATCCCCCTGACTTTGCTATGCTATGATTGAAACTCCAGGTATGTTTTTACCCAAATATAAATACTTAAACATTCGTTTATTGTTGTAAATAATGTATAACAGTACTGGTCAAATAATGTTCATTACCTTTAAAAAAAATAATGTAATTTTCATCGCTTTTATTTACAGAATAAAGGAATCAATGTCCTTCGGCTGGCCCTGATTTGGAATGGTACAGAATCAGGCCGCTAGTTATCAAATAACATCCACAATAGACCTTTAAAACATTTTGTTATAAATTGGTGAACCAGAAGAAATTATATAAAATAAACGTAAATATATCGAGAACAAATTTGTGTGAGAAAGTGTAATAATTATGTAATAAACATGGTTTTAAAACATTGGTGGCTTTTGTTTTTATTTTTATTTTTACTAAACGTAATAATGACAATGTCTAGAAAGTGCTATCATAGCATACTAGAAAAACGATATGGCCAACACTGCAATGCTATATAATGCAAACATCCGACCAGTTTCAATACTTCACAAATATTAAGTAAATAGAAATACAGATAATATCATATGTATACTAATACCCTTAATGAAGTCGATCGATCTAGAGGGCAGATGTGAAAGTATGAGTTTGCATCGGCAAATACAGATTTGATTATATTATCACCGTGCAAAATTCACTGTTCAATTGTAATTTATTTTGGACTTTACTTTTAAATTCAACATTTATTTGGTAATGTTTTCTCACAGTTTATTTCTTACAAAGTTACTTATTTATTTAGTGATTGACACCTTTCGGACTCTATAATATGTGATTTCAAAGAGACAGGGTGTCATGTCTCAAGGACTGTTAATCTCATAAAACAACATAGTGCAATTATCAGTTTTTTCATGTCTTGGACATCAAAGACCCATTGAGTTTATTTAAATATTTTATATCTGTGAACCTTTCACTCAGCTTACTAATGTCATCACCTGTCAATTTATAGTCATTGTTCAAATTCCATTATATAGTAATGTACAATTGTCAATCGGCAGTCTGGAATACGACGGCCAGCCTCGGACACGTCCGACTCACCCAGAGTCTTAAGTCCGGAGGCCACTACTGGCCATATCCGACTTTTTTATAACATGTCTGTCTGTTTAATTGTTATAATGTTGCCATCGTTGAGTCTCGACCAATAAATGTGGAATCCTGCATCAATTGCCTGTTTATTTCTCTGGAACTGTATACTGGTGGACCTTCCGGAATACGGCAAACCTACCCTTCGTTTTTACCTTACGGCCTACAACGCGCCACAACCTTATATCATATACCCTTGACGCCAACATTCCCTCACCCCGTCCGTACTACACACGACGGATGCAGACCCAGAAGAATTCCCTAGGACCGTAAAAGCTACGCGGTCACAATATTTTGAAATAACTTAAACTATAAATGATATGGAATGAAATTAATTATGAAATACAAACACCTGACTCTTTTAGTTCAACGTGTGTTTCACTTTTCGCCATCTGAAAAAGTTTTCTTTAAAAATAAAAATAAGTGCTAGATTTTTTTTACGGGAGGCTCATCAAGGTATTCAAATCAGATAAGACAAATGTTATTTGTTTGTTTTTGTTTTTTTATAATTTCTTTCATAACAAATCATAAATATATGTGAAAAAATATATACACAAAATTTCCAATACAAATTGTTCAAATATTTGTATTATCGTTTCTGAGTTTATCCATGCAAATGTGTGAAATTTTGGAAACATAGATTAAAGGCAAAGAACTATTTGATCCATGCAAAAACTTCACATCAAATATTTAAAGAGAGTGTAGATAGAATGTTCTAACGTTAAAATGATGAATGTTCTACGGACCCGGTTTAACGATAGCTAGAATGCGTTCCGTGTATTGTCTCGGTAGCAAAGAAAATACTGGAGATAACTCTAACTCAGTGCATTTTATATAAAAAATCCCGAGAGCTCCGAATGTCAACATGGTGTGTTAATAAACCGTTGGCGAAAAAGTGTTTAATTCTTCCATTGTATGGATTAAAATTTTAAGTGAAAGGTATTTACAATCTCAAAAAGGTTTGTTATCATAATTATTAATTTAACCCAGTCTATGCTACGCTGTTACGCAACAATTTTTCAAAAGAGGAGAAAAAACAACAAAAAATAGAAGCACAAGGACCAGAATTATATTCACATTCAATTTATTTCTAAAGTATGTGAATGTGCCGATGTGTGAAGATCTACATTGCATTTCGTAAATGTTCGACAGACAATGTCAACCCGTGCACGCACGGGTCAAAGTCTAGTAATGACTAAATTAACAATGCTTTGATTCTCTTTATTAATAAGTGCTGGTATTATCAAATTAAAAAAAAAATGTTTAATTGATGACCTGCTTAGTTCTCTTTCTGTCAAGATATAATAATAATTAAAGCATAAAACATTTTCAAAGCATAGAGTTTTACAATCAGTGGATCGTTCATCAGCTACACGTTATAATAACTACATCTGAATTTTAAAAAAAGTCTATTTAATCAGAAATCAAAGATCAATAAATTGATAAATATTGTGTAATGATTATGCGTTCTATACAAAGAGCAGTATATCTACTAAAATTGTACTTATCAAACTTCTTGTGTGCTGTAGTGTAACCCACTAACGTGGGTTATGCAATTTTTTCTGCAATGATCGCCGCCTTCATAACCCGCATGAATATCCATCTTGTTTAAATTTTCATCTTTCTTTTAATAAATTACACTAAAATTGATTGTAAAAAGTATGTAAAATTAACCGAATTACTGTAAATGTTAATGTACATCAGTACGTTATATAAAAAAAACCCCAGCCAAATCGACCTCTATGGAAATTTAAAGTCTGACAACATCATGATTATTGCATCAGTCTGGGATACTTTTTAGGCTACTAAAGGTTTCGACCAATCGATAAACAGGGCATGACGATTTCAGTCCTTTGCTTTGAAAGAATGACAAAGACCGTTGTTAATGAAATAAAACATGTTTATTACTCCTGAGACCATTCTCCTCCTTAAATTGTGGCCATAGAGATTTGTCCTATAATTGATTGTACTTTGATTGCTATTCTTAAATAATTAAGATGTTTTTGATAAAAACCTTTCGAACTGTAATTATTTCTTAATGTTTCCTTTTTGAAGATTTAAAGTTTCTTGGTGGTGCCCAACAAACAAAAATAACCCAGTGTAAAAAAAAACCCACATAAGATCTAAAGATGGTCGTTTATCAAAATTTTATATACAGTTCAAATAGAAAACGAACACTTTGTGTCTAGATAGACATTCTTTCTCTGCTAAATTGTTAAAAAGTAGCTAAAATCAAATAAATGCCTAAATACGTCATTAAAATTTTAACCCTGTCACTAAAAAAACGGAAAATTACTGTACGGGTACATGTATACATGAAAGGTGGTGGTCAAGAATGCATATCATCATCTGCGGTCATCAATCAAAAACATACACATTTCTACAGTGGTTTTTAATCCCCCATGAATTTTGAATTTGAGCCAATGACCAAACCTGCCATATTGCATTTCTTCCACGTTTAACTGTAATCGACGTTCTTAATCTTTTGTTTAACTTTTTTCTCTCTTTTATTTTCCACTTAAGTACTTTAATTTCCTGGTATCCATGAATTTTGTCATCCAAAGAATGATTTTCATAATGATATATGTCTCTAAAGCAAATACTTTTATCGATAAAACAGATAACACATTATTTCAACCCAATATTGAGGGTTGACAGTTAACTTTAAAAACCTGACCTTGTGGGTTATCGTAGTAATTTCTGTAAAATTCCCTTTTACAAACTTCCCGATGATTTAACTAATGAGAAGAAAAATCTAAATAAGCACATTTGTTAAAAGTTTTGATGTTGAATATATTTGGGACATTTATCTTTTTTTTTGGGGGGGGGGGGGGTGGGTAAAAATGTACATGAAAAAAAAAAATTTAAAAAAAGGATTCAAATATCCTCATTAATGTCATTTGACTTGTATGATAAATCGATGAGGAATTCACATGACTAAAATGAGGTTTCAAATTTGCTTTGATAAAGTTACTAATGTTTGAGATACCCATTCCCTTTTACAAAAATGCAAAAATAAATCAAAGTTCTGAAGTACTGAAAGCCGGGCTCTTTTGGTGTGTCTTTATGCATATTGTGTAGTAAAGACTGAAATCTCTCTCTCTCTCTCTTTCTCTCTCTCTCTCTCATGCTTTTACTGTCGGCAAAGCGTCAGAGAGCTACCAAATTTTGTAAGCGGCTATAAACAAAAATATGTCTGTCTAGTAGAAAAAAGTTCAACAGTTGCTGCCTTGAATTTTGCAACAAGCGTTATATATTCAATTCCCATTTCTTCAACGCGCAGCAAAGTAGTTCATAAAAATTCATGCGCATTGTGTCCAAAATGCATAGTCTTGTTTATAAAACACGTTATTAATAAGAAAACTAAAAAATATAGACAATTCTTTCGAAATTAAAAAAAAAAGAAACAAAATGCCAACACTTTTGACAAAACGTGGCTCTTTGTGTAACTATTTGGTATAGCGGAAGCTTTTACTTTGACGCTGTTTGGTTTTTTGTTTACTTTTGCTATTTATAGTAACATTGGCGGTTTGCCTGCCTACAGCTAGGACTCTGCTTTCAGCAGAGCCCGGCTTAAAAAAAAAATAAAAAAAATAAAAGATAGTAATTAAAATCAGTCGACAATTATTGTATGGTATGCATGTAACAGTTATCTTTATCAATAAATTTATTTTGTGTCTCAAACTTACGTTCTGTAAAGTAAATGAGATTATAAATTTATTAAATAATCAAATAAAACAAAAATTAATGCGAATTGCGCACAAAAAATATTCAAAAGCATTCTACAGTTCATTTTAGATTTAACTTTAAACCGTTCGAGAATCGTGTGGTTAGATCAATAATAAGACGCACTGAAATGTTTTTTAAATACATGTATGACTACTGAAATTTTGACTGATAAGAAATTTTACTTCCTCTTTTAATATTTTTGTTATCACTATAAACGTTCCCCAAACCCTATCTACCCAGACTTGCTGAAACAATCGACCAGACATGTTAGTTCTGTGCTTGCTCTGTTTGGCGATTTCACTCATAAATTCAGAGGTGTCAAACTTTACACATGGAGACCCAAGAATATGTTACGATGAAAAAGGAGAAAAGCCTTTTATGTTTGAAGTTCTGCCTGGGTTTGGTTGGGATAATCTCGTCAACGAAAATCGAGGTGTTGTTGTGAATTTCAATTTTTCAAAATGCAAGACAACAGAGGACAGGCGGTATCTTCTTCCCGACGGGGTCGTCACCATTCCTATCAAGACGAGTCAAATGAACGTTTTTTCCAAGCTCTATGACCACTGGTCTCAATATGAATCAGATACAGCAAATTCGATCAACATTGGTGCTTCGGGAAGCATAGAGGGAGTTAACATTTATGCAAGCTTTTCTTCCGAATATGAACACATAAAAAAACATCAGTTGGAAGATAAGTCGTTCACGACCAAAGTTCAGGTGAGGTTTGTCCGATATACAGCCAAAGTTCAACTTCTTCCAGATGTACATCTTGACCACTCTGTTCGTAATTGTCTGCTAAGAATCGCAGGACATATTCAACAGAACCGGAAGTTGTCTACCAAGTACGAGAGCGAACTGCTGGTCCGTAATTTCGGTACACACGTTCTAACCAGTGTCGACGCCGGGGCTTCCATTGTCAAAGTGGATCAAGTCGACTCTTCCTTACTTAAAGATACTACAACAGACAGAGTAAAAATTGGGTTTTCAGCAAGCATTTCCCTTCCTGGTACAGCTAGTGCAAGCATCAAAGATCAATATTCAAACACAAAAACGGAACTTGAGAAATAAATGAAAAGTGTCAAGAATTCGGACATTAGAACCTATGGTGGACCACCAATGAATCCGGAAAATTTCACGCTCAGCAAATGGACAACTACTATTGGGAATGATTTGGTTGCTGTTGACAGGAATGGGTTTCCACTTGACTACGTTATATCCACGACAGCATTACCTGATCTATCTGAGAGTCTGGTAGAAGAGGTGGTTCAGAGTGTTCGACAGGCGATCTCGTCCTATTTTAAACACAACACGTATCCAGGATGTACGAACCCTGATGCACCTAACTTTAGTAAAATCTCAAATTTGGACGACGGTTCATGCCATGGGCCACTCACTAATCTGAGCTTTTGGGGAGTTTATCAAGAGTGCCTCTTCCAAGGTAAACTTGTCAATGATGAAAACTTGTGTGACAAACTTGCGACCAAGAATCCGCAAACACAGGATTTTTCGTGCCCAGACGGATTTGAAAATGTTCTTCATTACAAAGGAACAACGCATAAAGCTCAGCAACAGCATCGATGTCACAGATGCTGGATCTTCTTCAAATATTTTCATGATCAACCATTTTATGCTTCAGCAACGTACACATCGTACTGGTGTGGAGCAAAGCCAAACTCTGAAGTGCATAAGGATAGTGGATATCTGTTTGGGGGACTGATTGCTTCCAATGTCAGAATTTGCATAAATGATGACTACGAACTTGGTGCAAAGTTTACGGTGCCTTTGGGCGGATTCTACAGTTGCCAACATGGCAATCCTCTGGTTGATGGCAAATTGAGCACAGTGTGTCCTAAGGATTCAGTAACCACTTAGCAACAATAGAAAAGGATTGTGAAATTCAGTATTGCATGCGGACTGGTCTACTCTCTGGTTTAAAATTCCCAACCGTTCATATACCACCATTTTCTGACGTCCCAGCAGAAAGTATAAGAGAGCCGGCTCATTTCATTATCTCCCATAACTCAGAGAACTGGGTTCAACTTGTTGATCCTGAAATGAAAGGTAAAACACCTGAAGAGTTAACATGGACAACACTAAACTCGGCACCAAAAGAAATGGAAACTTTAATGAAGGCATTCACCGATAATCATGTGGTCAAACTTAACGATGAGTCAGGAATGTCAAAAGGCGCCATTGCAGGTTTGTCCGTTGGTTTGACGACTGCTGTCTGCGTGATCATTGGTATAGCCATCGCCGTGCGACGAAATCGCAAACAAAAAAGAGAATAAAACAGGTTTGGATAAATCTCTGTTGATTGTCATTGTGTCTTAGTGTATTAATAGATATAATGTCATGTTAATCGATGAATGATTAAAATTCATTGGTACTAGTTATCTTTTTTATTGCAATATAAAACTGTTTGTTTCAATATTAAGAGACTGTAGCAAAAATGTATTCAGTAATCTTGCTTTGATTTGATGGTAAATGAAATGGATGTTAGCCTATGATTAAGAATTATATCATATCAAATACAAAGACAAAACATGAAATTTCAAAAAATCATTTCAATTATATCAATTTATTGATGTGCAGTGTATTAAAAATTATTGTTATGATTCATATTAAAAAAAACCAATAATCATTTTTTCTATATTCGGGGTTTGAATATTTTTTCTATAAGTATATTCATTTGTCATTATATTATTTTAACTATTATATTTTAAGAAAAAAATGAAGTTAACCTTTTATTGCCATGTCTCTATCAAAGATATGAAGATTGGAATGAAGACAATCATTATTTTTCTAAATAATATAACCAAACTTTTGACTTATAATTCAATGGTATTTAAGATCAAAGAATCAGTTTTTGTAGATTGTCTAATTTTACAGGTTTTAGGCGATGGTATATCTTGTATAAATGTCGGTAAAAAAAACGTCCCAGGAAAAGGAAGGTAACATGTTTGTTCGTACAGATACTCAATGGCATCACATATGTTGTATGCATGAAAGATTGTGTAAATCTCTATATCTTCTCCTAAGTTCCTGCTTTCACCAATTTTTGCTTAATATTTAGGTTGCATCCCACTCACGGGAGAGTGTGGGGAAACGTGTAGGCTTTCCACTCCCGTACGTTATCTGCAATTCTGTAATGAATTAACAAGGGTTAAAAGTTTAACAAAAAGAATTTATCCAAGCAATTGCAAACATGGTAGTTCTAGTGTTCATATTTTTTTATGAATTGCAAGCCCCTCTTACATCACAGTATATGTATTAATAAAGAGAAGTACAAGTAGTTATAATATTACAAAGTGACATAAGGATCTTCAAAAATAAAACGTAATTATCATAAATGATTACAAACATTCGAAGGCTATAGAAAACCCGACAACATCTAAGTTGATCAGTAATTTAATGCATCCAAATTTACTGGTATCCATGTGTGTAACACTTTTATGGTTTTTCATAATGGTAATTATTAGTGCCTACAGTTTGCCAAGATAAAAACATTTTCTGTCGGTTCGATTCCTGCCTCTTGTCAATTTGCGGGATTCTTTAAATGTCGTCATGTTTGTGAGCGGCCTGTAAATAATACCAGCTGAAAATAAAGATGATCCATGAATAAGTATATGTAATGCTATATAAAGAGATAGATTGCCATAATTCATTTAGTATTCTGTTCCAAGATAATTAATGATTGATTCGGTACTTATCTGCTTCAGTCACGTTGCTGAAAAAAAATCATTAAGTATATTTCCTATTGGCAGCTTTTTACACAAGTCATCTTTGTTGCTTGGGCCTGTTTTTATAAACAAATGGGGCATGCTTGGATTGGAAACTTAACTATGTGAACCTGTGTATACTAAATTCATATTAAAGTAAACAAAAGTAAGTCACGATGAAAATGTATAAAGAACTTGACTTATTATTTCAAAGAAGTTGAGTTCTCTGGATGAAATTTCATGAATTTGTTTAAATGTATGACCTTTACTTAGAATCCATACCAGTTGCAATATTTCTTTTTATGCTGAAATGTTTTTGTTGTGCTGCTTTTCACGAGTTTTGATGTTTAATTTTCAGAAAAAAAGTTGCGAACCTATTTTTTATTTTCAAAATTTCCTCAGTGAAGACCGCAATAACCGTTTGGGCCGGAAATTTTCCCGAAAAATGCGTTCAGTGTATCTCAATCATCTATTGTTAGCTTAAAGGTCTTTCGAGTGTCAAATGACGTAATTGTGAGCATTCCGGAATAATTTACCTTTATCGGTTGTAATATTAGTTTTATGTGATGCATGATTTTGCCAATATTTCTTGATTTAACTTGTGTTTAAAATCTTTTAAGCTATGTAAAGTGAAATGACACTAATGTTTAACAATTTATAGAGAGTAATCTGAGTTGAAGTTGCTGAATTCAATGAAAAACTGATATGACCGTACACAGGAAAAGTTGACATGGACTACAATTCATAATGTTTAACCTAACAAGGTAAACATTTCTTTGCATATTTCTATAGGAGAATTAATGAGTTACAAATGCACCGAAAAGCAGCGAGTTTGAACCATTATTTCAAAAGTTATAGGCGTTTGATGTTGCTAAACTGTACTAATTCATAGTTGAGAAATTATCAAAATGCACTGTAAATGTGGTAGATTTCATACTGGCAAGTTTCAATGGCCTTAAAATGCATTAAATAAAAGATTGCGATAAATTTCTTTAAAAAGTTGGTTTATGATAGAGAAATCAGTAAAAAGTTGTAATGTTTGATTGGAGAGCAGTCGTCGCTATAATTGCCCTGATAAGTGTACCGGTGTTAGCTCCTACAGTACAGCGTGAACAAAATATTTAAGTTCAATTCGAATGTTTACACATTAATCTTCAAATTAAAAAAATATTTCACGAATTTAACCATAAAAATATAAAGGGTGGAGAAACCTTAATGTTCTTTTTTTCTCGAAATAACGTAATAATATCAAATTGGAGAGCGTGCTAATTTTTATTAATACTATCAACAACTGGCAAACAAGGTCCCGGTTGTAGTCTAGTACTTACCATCAGCAAATTGTACGTATTCTTCGCTGTTACTTAAACCTCTTTTACATTTGTTTTTTTTTTGTTTTTCCTCGATGACGTCTTACACAATTTTATCAAAACACAACGGAGGGTTGAATCTTTTCTTTTATTACCATCACAGTTTCAAAAGCTTTTACGATTTTTTGAGAGACCTTATTAAAATTCTATAGTTACTTATCAATTGAAGATAACTCTAATATTTTAAACATCATTTCGAATTTTTTGAGCAAGTTTATTAAGTGTTTATATATTTAGGTATTCGTGTGCGTGAAAAATATTTAAATATATTTGACATAGCAAGAGTATCAACAAAAAATAATAAACTAACCTTTATTAGAAACAAGCAAAAATGACAAAAGCGTAAAAATAACACCTGCAAATCAATATATTTTCTAAACAAACAATATTCAAAATGAAAAATATCGAGTTTTGCAGTTCTTGTTGACATTACAGTTCTGTTTACTTTTAAAGGAAACAAAACTATTCATTTCACATTTAATTTTAACTTCCACATTTGTCTCATTTAACCGCATATTCTCTGAGCAACGTTGCACTGAGTCTTGTTGAACTAGACGTTCATGATTGATTAGCAGGAATGCACAGCTTCATTTTATTAATACCATATGACCGTCCGCTCTCTGGCAAACGGTGTTGTATAGCAGTTTTTCCCCCATAGTAGCTTCTCCCCCCCCCCCCCCGGAAAACCTACTATATAGTAGCCTTTCTCCCTGGGGGGAAAAGCTACTATATAGTAGCTTTTCCCCAATAGTAGGGTTTCTCCCTCACGTTTTTGGTTCAGATTTTATAAAAAATATTGATGGAAATCCAGTAAGGATTAAAGTTAATGTTTCTACACTCCCAGGTTGCATACATGTACAACTGCATTCATCTATAAAGGCTAAGTTTCGTTTTGCCGATTTATTATTTTTATAGACTATGCTGAAAATTGAACATGTGTGTAATGGAATTACACATAAAACTAAATTTAGGTAATTAATTGAAAAAAAATACTTGGTTTTACAAGTTATACACTTGTATGCATAATTCTGTGTTCTGAAATTGTACTAAGCGAGAATGTTTTAAGAATTTTTTGATAAATCTATCAGACTGTCTGTCTGTTTTTGAAAATTTCATCCAGGCTAAACCTCTGTTTTAAAGAGATTTTGTTTCCAATGTTTCAGAGCCCGATTTTTAAAATCCTATTATAATGATTATAGTGCATATTCTTAAGGGGTCCAATGTCTCATAAACTAGAGATGACCATATCACCATATTTTCATAGTGGCAGTGGTTTACCACTTGTAGATGACTCTGAAAATTTCAGCCCTCAGGGTAGGGGCCATTGATGTTTTAAGGCCCGATGTTTAAAACCCCATTATAATGATTGAATAGTGTTCGATAAGTTGGGAACCGAATCTCATATTCTAGAGATGACCACTTAACCATATTTTCACAGTGATAGTGTTATACCACTAGTAGGTGACACTGAAAATTTTAGCCCCTATGCAGGGTAGGGACCTTTGTTGTTTTCGAGCCCGATGTTTGAAATCCAATTATAAAGAAAATGTATTTTTTAGGGCCCCATATCTCAAAAACTAAAGATGACCACATGAACATATTTTTACGGTCATTTAAAAGTAAAAACATCATTTAAAAATACACAATCGCTCATGTATTTCCTTATCAAAATGATTGAAAATTACGATTCTGCTTTTCTTTTTTAAGAACTATATATAATATGATTTAAATTTGACCCCCATAATTCGCAATTTTTTAAAGTGTTTCGGGTACAGTAAAATGTTATGTTATTTTAGAAGAGTTGATTTAAAATATATTTTTTACCTATTTATTTGATTTATTTGCACTCACTTGCAGTATATGACGTCAGAAGTAACGCTATTACTACAATTCAATCAAAATCGGTCAAAAATTGACATTTTTCTTATCCGTTTACGTATGGGAAATATAGAGCGCATGCTTGAACAAAGATATTTTTTTGTTACTTATTAGTCTTGGCTATATATATCTCTGATTAAAATATTTTGTTTGTTCAAGCATGCGCTCTATGTTTTCTGAAAAAAAAACTGCTTGAAAACAAGTTGTTTTATGCTAAAATTGCAAAAATGGCGGGAAACGGTTGTCTTTACGATGTCATATTTCTTAAATGTGAGCACTTGAATCAAAATGAACATTATGTATAAACATCACATATATATCTGTATAAAGAAAGAAAACAATATGAGTAAAACGACGATGTTCATTTTAGGGGGCCATCTAAAACGCAATATCATATATAGTCCAAAGTTTACGAACACATTTTTTTTAAAAAGGTACGCAGGTAAATTCATTATTCTTCAAAACATTTAATCAATTCATGAGATGACTAATGATATAATAAATAACTAGATAAATAAATCAATAAACTTTTATTCATAAAAGGAGCAACCGAAAATCAAAAATAAATAACCAACCTAAGCGCATACATGTATACGACTTTTTTAATTTGTTAGTTGATTAGACCAAGCTTATATTAAAAAAATAGGTCAGCTCATCACAATAGATGTGTTAGTTTTTTGGGGGTTTGGGTTTTTTTTTAATCACTCTTGTTTCATTGTTCGAAGAAATAATATGGTACACAAGTAAATCTTTATTGCAAAAATATGAAAAAAATAGTAATATACGATTTTTAGGTAAGTGAATCGTATATCTTGATTTATATGGCATCGTTTTCAAAATTGTATATTTATAAATCACATTGCAAACTTCAAAGTAGAAAATTAGCAAATACTGAGTGTAAATATATACATAAGGTTAGTTCAGGCTCAATTTCACATTTTCCAAAGTAACCAGCAAAGATACCGACATTGTTCTGGTTGTGAAGATATTTCCATTTTTTAAACAAAATGTTTACATCATAAAATGCTTTTAATATATAATCAATTAAAATACCCCTTTATCCATGATTTAGAACCCCATCAATCAAAATAAAACTAAAACATTTAAGTTCTCATCATATCATTGCACCCTGTTTCCCGTTTGATATTTAGAAGAAGAAATATATAATTGTTTTTAAGATCGTCAATTCGAAAGGTATTAATTTAAAATCGATAGTCTTTTGGACGAAGGGAGAAATACATTTCCACTTTTTATTCCCTTCCTCTACAAAATTAAGTCAAGATTGTACAGTTAGTTCCCTCGGAGAAGCTTATACAGAGATGGTAGTACATTGGAAAATTGAAGTTCCGAACCAGCGTATTTTTACTCAAATGTGTTCTCACGTGTTGTTACCGTCGAAGTCGAAACTGTAGATAGGCATCGATTAGATGAAAAAGATTCGAGGTATTCCGAAATCCGTGTAAAAGGTGTTCCAAAAAGTTGTAAAAACAGGTGAAATAAACGATGATGACACATGAATGTTATGGAGGCGCGTGCCTTAGTTCATATTTGGGGTTAAAAAACCATGAAATACTATTTTATTATATGTATTAATAATTGCTATAATTATCCTTTTTTATGATAAATTAATATCATATCAATTATTGCAAATTATTGCCACGAATGGTCCACCATATACATGGCCGGAATGTAAAAAAGGGGGAAAATCCACTATAAAGTAGGTTTTCCGTGGGGGTAATCTGGCTATAAAAAGGGGGAAAGCCCACTGTATAGTCAGTTTTCCCTGGTGGAAAAACTGCTATATAGCCATTTTTCCGGGGGGGGAAGAACTGCTATATAGCCATTTTCCGGGGGGGGGGGGGAGATGGCTAGGGGGAAAAGGCACTATATAACACCGGTAAAAAAGTGTACATACTTTTGCACTAAAGAGCAAATTTACTTCAAAAACCTTACCGTTCTTCAACTTACTAATACATAAATCATCTAAAATTAATCTTAAAATATAAAAAATAATAATTTCATGTATTATAATAAAAAATTTTGAATTGTTTTGTGGCATATACAGTTTTATTTTATTCTGTTACTCTATTTTCCACTTCAGCAATATCGGTATAAACGTCAGAAGAGGTACTCAGTAGGCCAGTAGGCCTAGGAAATCGGCAGACTAGACATATCTCTCGTAAAATTGCTAATATTAAAATAAAACTTAATGCAGATCCAGCAAAAATGACTACATTTCTATCAAAATTTGTTTTGTGTTCTGGTTTTTGCATTTGGTCTTTGCATTTTATATTATCTTTGTTTTCGTTTTTACAGCTGATTGATTCTGTAAAAAAGAGAAAAAAAACTCGTACGTTGTGATTATTGTTTAGAACGTTATGATATTTGTTTACTCCATATGAAAGGGATCTAATTCTGCTGATGAAAAGCCAGCTTAGAAAATAATTGAGTTAAAGTACGTTTATCAAATTACTATTTTTATATTTACTTGAACCTGGTTTTTCAGTTGTGTCCTTTATTTCGTCTTTGTTCACATATCCATGGCTCGTTGTTTCTACATGTAAGATAGATTAAAAACATTTTATCTCTTGTTTACTTTATAAGTAGAACTGTAGTTCAACCAGTTTAGGGACAAATGATAAGTAAATGGGAATCAGTGCCCACTCTACGTGATACATACATATTGGTTATAATACAACCCTTTAAGGTAGTCCATCCATAACTAAGGCAAATTTAACAATTTTGACTGATCTATACTTCATTAAAACCGTATTTTTAAAGTTACTATGGGGCTGACATAAACCAAACTCGGTAGTATGTATGTAGTCAATTATATGAACTTTTTGCACTTAATTTTTTTAAAAACGTTGTCTGCACTTTATAAAAATTTTAAAAAAAACATTTTCGGAAAATATGTATTGTAAATTATGAATTTATTTTTAGCATTTTCGAAGAGAACGAAAGCTTTTGCAACTTTTTACCACAATAAATGTGAGCAAATTACTTGTACTAGAAATATATATTTAAAATTGCATTTTTTCCCATACTCATCAATGTTAATTTCAACATATGATAGTTTTTTTTAATATTTAATTTATTTGTTAATTTCAAAGGTGAATCTTTATCATTTAATAATCCCCTTTAAATCACACTAAGATTTAGGTGATCAATTTTTAATATATTAGAAATGAAACATGATAGTTATGAATGGACTACCTTAAATAGCGATCAGACTGACATTTGATATCACAAATCTTAAAATTTTGAAATATATTTCAAAATATCTAGACTTTTAACTGCACAATAGAATGTTTTCTTAATTTTTCATAGATATATAAATTGTTATCTTTAACACATAATCACAAACTTGACCTTTTTTTGCTATAATTATATTATATATAATTTTAAGTGTGTCAAACTTATTTTAAGTGTTAGCAAAAAGTTTCAAAATGTTTATGCGTAGAAAGAAAATTCTATATTTGTTTATCTTGCAAATACCTATTACATTGACCGAATAAAATAAACCAAAGCTATATTCCTGCATTTATCCGACGTTCAAATCCATTTTGACGTAAACTTTCTTGGTTTGTTTAAGCCATGGTGTCATGGTTTCAAATGCAGCGAAGGTTGATTTTTTTTTATTATTATTTATGTTAAAATCAAAGATGTATAATTTCGAATGGCAAGTAGCTTCTTAGCTATATTGAAAAAATTACGCACAATTTTTCCAATCTTTACTACTATATTAATATAATAGACTCGAATTTTGTTGGGCTTTAATACCGAGAAATCAGAAGAAAACTGTCTTTTGTTTATATATCTTAAACATCATTTGTATTTGAGGATTACCAATATGTTTTTATTTTTTCCCAATCAAGCTTCGCGAATTAATAATCAACGAAAATTCCTTTAAAAAATCCGGAAATCATCTGGATTTTGTTTTCAATTTTAAAATTTTGCTCATGCGCATTACATTCACTCTAATCCACGGGAGTTTATGTTTCCGCAATCTCACATTTGCATGAAGAAAATCAGAAACGATAATACAAATACGTGTAAATTTTCATTAAAATTTTGTTTTTTTCTGTTCATCAAAGAAAATACGGGAGATACCTCTAGCTCAGTGCATTTAATATGAAAAATCCCGAGAGTTCCGAATGTCAACATTATGTGTAAATTTGAAGTGAGTAAAAACGTTGGCGAAAAAGTGTTGAATTATTCCCTAATATGAATTACATTTTTAAATGAAAGGTATTCACAGCCTTAAAATGGTTTGTTATGAATAATTTGACTGTTATTTTCAAGGCAGCTTCATTTATTTTCTCCAAAATCGTTTCAGAGCGATTTTGCAATTTTTGGCTACATTTCGGGTATATGGGAGGCATTTTAAGGAAAGTGTAATGAAATTAATAGCATTATTGCAGGCTTAAATCTTGGTTATGTAAATGTCAACAATATGGTGTGTCGATGTATCTATTTTGTAAATGTCCGAAATTATAAACAATGTCAACCCGTGCACGCACGTATGAATTATAACTCCATATGAATCAAGTTATGCAATATTTAAAAAAAGAAGTAACGCCACCAAACTCGAAAGCAATATTGAACTCTGTCGTAGGTATCCATACGGCTACAAAAATATCTAAATTATTTGTACCATTTAAAATCTGAGGATTTTCACGATATTGAAAAACAAGTTTTCTTGAAAAGCAATTCTTCTGAATACATTACATCGGATTTATCAATGACCTTCAAGTATTTAAAAGTACTAAGTCTTGTCAGCGGTCGTTTGAGGCGTGAAATGTGATATGTTGCAGGATAAACAAATTACATGATAACTGTCTTGAAATATAAGCGATATTGGGCCCAGGTCGAAAATGTCTCCTACTTTTGTCCAAATATCGCTTATATTTCAAGACAGTTACCAAGTATTTTCCTTATCAAAGGATACAAACTACATGTAATGATTTAATAATTATAATTTCATCCTACTTAGAGTACTTAGTATCTTACCTGTTATAAGAGTAGAAGAAACACAGCCGTAGACATGATGACAAGGAGAACAATCGCAATTCTGGAGACACCCAATGCCGTAATATAATGCAGGACATTCAGCTGAGCAGTTGGTACCAAAAAACCCAGCCGGGCATTCTAAACATTGCAACATAACGTTTTAATCTGAATCATACAAAGATTTAAGATTACACATAATAATTCAAAGTGCGTTTTAATCTAAAAAGGGGTAATTACGTTTATTGAAAGGCATAAATTAGCAAACAGAAGCATACCAATTTTTGTAGGCATTATATATAACGCCTAAGACATGGTAATGCTTTCTAACGAAGTTATGTTTTTGTATCTTTAAAAATACAATGAAGACAGTACTTTTACAAGAACCCTATCTCGAGTTTTCGAAGTACAGACTAAAACGCATCTTACCAAACATTGTAATGATGTAAATTTATTCTAAAGGAACATTGGTCCGATCTCTTACCTTAAATAACCATGTATAACTTTTAACCAAGGAACTATATGCATGTCGTCTGTTTCTGCAAAAACCTGGTTTATATTTATGTCACAACTTAGATCATTTATTTAATAATGACTAGGGGTTGGGACTTTTCATTGTTTTAACAAAAGTTACGTTCTTAAATAAATCTCATAATTATATCAAAAGAGTTGATAAGTTTTAGTTTCAATATCTGACACACATTATAATATCTTTCTAGTGCACTTATTTCAGAAAGACTTTTTTTTCACTCTTTTTTGCATTATATCGCCTTGCTTTGCGTAACAACGCCCAATGAAACTAGTTATTACGCCTTATACCGTAAAATCATTAGATTTCGAGGTGGCTTAATTCTGGTGGAACTCATGGGTATCTCCCATTTACAAGTAAACATCCTCTACGAATTTATGAATTAAACTTTTAAAGTATACTTACATTTAAAGGTATAAGAGAATGGACGAAATTTCGTCCCCACAAAAATGTAAATTTTATGCAATCAACGAAAATTGACACTTTCGAATTCAAATGTTTCCACAGTTTTTTTGAACTGGAAAATGATACACATGGGGTTTTGTACAATTGCTTGAAAACAGGTTAAAAATTAAACTGCATTCTAAAAAAGTCAAAAGCTAGATTATACGCTATATAAAGACTTTGCAATAGTTCCTGTTCTTCATCGTTCTAAATATGCATTGTGTAAAACTCTATAAACCATTAACACTATGCATGCATGTAAATTGATAAGGTTGGAAATAGCTCAATAATTATTACATAACATCTACACGTTGGATAACAACAACTCTTGATTTATCACACACAAAGTAAAGATATGAATTCTTGAAAAAGTTTGCTTATTGATAAAGACAATGTTTTTCAATTGTAACCAAATAAATGTAAGATGCATTTTAAATGTATGAAATAATCATAAATGTTATAGAATGGATCTTTAGATGTGATGTCATGGGACTAGTTTAGACTATCCACATTTTAACAAACTGTTAATATATTTTCAACTTTCTATAACTTAAAAGTGCAGTACCTTTGCAAACACCTCCATCATTGTAACGACCATCCCCACACGTTTGAGTTTTGTCTGCTAAAGCTCTGAAAACCATGTCTTAATGTAAATTTAGTTTGAACACATGGAACAGGCAAAGTTTCTCTCTCTCATTCCATCTATCTATCTATCTATCTATCTATCTATCTATCTATCTATCTATCTATCTATCTATCTATCTATCTATCTATCTATCTACCTATCTATCTATCTATCTATCTATCTATCTATCTATCTATCTATCTATCTATCTATCTATCGATCTATAATAAAAAAAAAATGAAAAGTTTCAAAATATATTTCACTCTTTTCCCTGGACGTCAAGACAACGATGGTGCTTATACATGTATACACGTAATTTGATCCTTAAACAGTTGACAAAAAAATCATTATTTGTTCCACTCCTTATATAACTAGTAGAAAAAATGTGAAGAACCTACACCAAAATGCCACGACATAAACATACGTATATAGCATTTTTGCACAAAAATGAATTCATTTGCAATAGAAATATTACAAATTTAATTTGGTGGTTAACGTTAAAAATGACGTTTTCTTTTAAAAGAGTTCAAGATCAAATACATCCCATTTTTTTTTTTAATTATTTACAAATCTGTAATTTCAATATTGAATAATGAACATATAATAACAATCGTTTAGATTCTTTCTAATATAAAATTATCTTTTCCCCTAGCTGTTCATTCGATAAAATCAATAATTATATGCAAATTGTTTGTAAAGCAAAAAGGAAAATAATGCCAAGATAACATACGCTATAAAACAAGTAATTAAAGCATACCTTATGGTGATATTATTTGATTGGAGTGTCAACAGCAATGGTATTACGACTGTAAATCCACAAGCAAATTTTGGAAACATTTTTTAAAAAAATGTAATGACGCCCATTTAACATCATGATCTATTGAAATGAGGAAATAATTCCTATATAAATAGCATCATGGAAATAAGTAAACGTGTAAAAATATTATAAAAATTATAAACAACGACACATTAAAACGTATGACCGGAGTGGGAGATCAGAGGTTAAATAATTAATTAAATATTGACGTCACAAACGTTGAAGGTTGTCAACTGCAACGGCTTTAGCAAACATCAAAATGAACCGTGAAGGCTGCTTTAGGGGTTCTTCCATTATCCTGAACTAATCCCTAATGATAACGAAGAGAATGTGAGATAAATCTGATATACAAACAATACTGGAAGTTTAAACTGTAAATAAATATCTAAAAGTAGGAACCATTACTTTTTAAAAATATGTGCATACAGTTTTCGTTACTCGCTGGCGTTAATATGGAGTACTATATTTAAAAAATGCCTTCAAGTTGACGGTAAATAACTAGTGCTGTTTTTAATTTTACATTTCCTTTTCGTTACATGTATCATAGATCTACATATATGTATATGGCTCTATTAGATTTGACGTAATGGTTAAGAGTATGCAAATTGAACAAAGTATCGAGAAGGGTGAGGTCTTATTTACGGGTACCTTTATGTTAAAAATTGTAGAGGTGCAAGACATGTTCACTTTATCACCCGAAATAAACAATATGAATATGACAAAATAAAAATGACCAAACTGTGATTTCATGTCACTGTTGCAGTATTGTTTGTTGTAGACAATGCCTACAATGTAACATCATTTCCGATGCTAAGTATTGATTTTCAATATGTATAATGCACAACTGTCCACAAATGAGTTACAAGTATGAAATGTTACGTGATATGATATTTCAATATATCACATCAAACATTTCTGAATTATGAGTAACTGGATTTAAAAAAACCTTCACCCTTAATATCCTATCTCCAGTTAATCAAGTACTTACAAATGCCTTGCTCATGCTATATGTAGTTTTCCTGCTTTTACGATAGACCGATACAGTATTAACAGTTAGGAGCACACCACATTAATTAATTTTCCATAGCTAAGTGTCGTTAAGATGCTTTTCCTGTTTAAAGGGCAAAACAATTGTAGCATTATTTTGATTATACAAACTTGTAATACTCGACGTATGTGCTTAAACTATTTAACATTTTCAACAGAGCAAATTTAAATGTATCAAATGCAATTTAAATGACAAAGCTTGCTAGAAAAATTTCATATAATTTTTGTATAAATCCGAAAACTTAAATGTAAAAAATCAAATTTAACAGAAAAATTGGTATGTTGCCAAAAAAAATCATGCTGTAAGGACTAAAACAGATACACTTTGAGATGAATGCTCCCAATGAATTTTGTTACTGATTAAATATCGTATAGCATTTTACAATAAATTAACCTTTATCCTTGAATTATTTCGTGCATTGTAACATTTCTTGGCCATTTAAACTCGCCAGACTGACAACTATCATATTTACAGTGCATTTTAATTTTCAACTTATCATCGTTTTTCGATAATGGTACAAACGCATAAGGTTCCTGTTGCGTACATGCGACAGCGTACAGTATGGTTCAAATGAAATTGTATCCTCTTCAGTAGTTTCATCTGTCTTTGTAAAAGATGGCGAATGTGGTCTTAAAATGTTAAAAAATTAATTGAAATTAGTGTTTTCAATATGATGAAAATTCAAATTACTGGACTGGCATATGACCATTTTTCACCAAGGACCATATCTTATTACACATACGTTGTAAGTCATTTAATCATCATTCAATAACCATTTAATAGTATACTCTGCTTCAGTGGGTAATTTTAGATCTGTGTATCTTATGGAGTATTTTAACAGAACTAATATTTAGCTATTAATATCCTCTGCTATTCATGTTTTAATATCTTGTAACAGTTCCATGATTGTATATTACCATATGCTAGAATTAGTAATGTGCTTGTACTTCTTATATGTGTGTGTTTATAACGTAGATGCTTATTTTTGATATTGTTATTTGTATGATTGTAAACATGTTTTATTGCAGGACCACGATGAAAACTACCTACATGTATATGCTAATTGTTATATCCTGGATAAATAAAGGTTTCTAGCATTATTGTTATAATTTTTAATTAAAAAAAATTAAAACACAAGCGGGAAATAGTACTTGCTGAGAATTGACCCTAGGCCGGTACCAAAAGATTATCGAATGTATAAGGTGATGTTTTTAATTTTTCTATCAATATTTCCATTTCCAATGTCTTTGCCTGTGATAGCACTACGTATCGATTTTGTACTATAACTTCAAATGACGCCAAATTAAGGCGCCAGCGGGGTTTCTTATTCATATTTAAATATTCAGTCGTACGATGGCTTAAAATTATATATATATATATATATATATATATATATATATATATATATATATATATATATATATATATATATATATATATATATATATATATATATATATATATATATATATATATATATATATATATATATATATATATATATATATATATATATATATATAAGTAATGAGGAATCATTCTTTGAATATTATGAGGTGATAATTTCGGTCGGGCGTGATCAAATCTATCATAAAGCCCTTCGGGCTTCATTGGATTTGATCACGCCCCGACCAAAATTATCACCTCATAATACTCAAAGAATGATCCATTATTCCTTAAGTTTTACAACACAAAATTCAACAAACACATTCAATATAAAAAAAAAAAATCAATAATTTTATACACATTAAAAATTAGAATTGTTTCTAATTGTGATAAATAATGCATAGATATACATTATATTTAACTATATTCTTAGTGTAAAAGCAAACTAATTTCTATTAAACAATGTAAACAGAATTGAAATCATCATTCGTTTTTCAGCAGGACTTGAATGAGAAAAATGGGAATTTCTGTTCTGTAAAGTGTTATCAATCTCAATAGTTTATTTTTAGTAGAAAAAATACCATCAACATATTCATGAATAGTGCAAATCTATAGTATAATGAAATATATAATTTATTATACAAATGGAAAATGAAAAAATTAAAATAACAAACCGTCAACCATCTCAAAAATCCATAAAACGAAATTCAAATTCAAAGCAGAGCAACAGGGTAAAGTTTGAGGTAGGATCAGGTGCCTAGGAGGATTAAGCATCCTCTGCTGACCGGTCGCATACGCCGTGTGCTCCTTGTCATAATTTGGCGTGTCATAATTAAGGTAAATGTCAAAATCGGGAAAATGTCATAATAGGGAAAAAACGAAACGTTGATGATTTGGCTTAATTGTGATGGTCAAAATACAAACATTGAGCCAATACGGACCTCCGTTATATTGGAGGTAGGATAAGGTGCCTAGGAGGAGTGAGCATCCTCTGCTGACCGGTCACACCCGCCATCTGCTCTTTGTCGTAATCCGGAAATATTCCGGAAAAGTCCGTTGACAATTAGGTGATTTATCATGGTCTAACAATTAGTATGAAAACGTCAGTCAGCATGCGACCCAGTGGAAGATTGTATTTGCTGACAAGGTCGTTGTATCGACCACGGAACTTACGAAAAGATGCCTTTGAAAGAAACATGAAATCTTTCGTTCTTGAATTTTTCAGAAATCTCGCTATTTGCTGGGATTTCTTATAATCTATTAACACATATTCCGGGACTCGGATGCTAATTCACCCCTTTTTTATTCCAAATCTTTATCATACTCTTCTTCTACAACTGAAAGAACACTGAATGGATACAATTAATCCTTAAACTTTACACTAATTATGGTTTTCTTCTTTGTTAATAAATGCAAGCCATATACAGTTCAATGTCTTTCTGAATGTTGGACTTAAACCATAAAACGGTACAAATCCGATTATCTTGACGCTCAGCTGATCGAGTACACAAACAATCCAAGTTTTTAGCTCCTTCCTATCCAAAAGTGAAATTTAAGATGTATTTCCATGGTTGAAAAATCACACAATACTTCGAATTGTCTCTATTGTCATCACATGTAGGATCTGTAAATATACATTTTACATTAAAATAACATCTGATATAATAACCTTAAAAAAAACAAGACACAGCATATGTTTGTATCGTATTTATGGAAAAACATGTAAACTCTGATCATTTTTCGTGTACGTCCAATTCGTCTCCTGCTCCCAAGTGTGTTTTAATTTATTTTCAAATTAGTTTGAGGCAGGCATCACAGTGGTACATGTAGAACTTATGTTCTTTATCATTGTTTTAAAGGGGATAGAAACCAGAATCAAATATTCATAAAATATGACTGTTAAGCTTACGTTTTCATGAAATCACATGCAGGATGGAATTATATTGGTCACTACAATGCTACGATTAATCCAGTTTATTAAAATAGGTCAATTTGTAGTGTCGGCGGTACTTGTTTTTAAATATATATGAGAACGGCCAAAAGATTCATAGTATTAGGTGAAAGATTTCAAACCACTGCTTTATATGAAAATCAATAAATTAGAAGGTATATATACAAGGGTATTTAAAGTTATGTGATGATATGTATGATGATAATAGCATGTAGATTCATGCCGTATGAATAGGATTTCTTATTAGAGGAAACTGAAAAAAATGAACCTCTAAAAGATTAAGTAATTATATTTTGTTGACAAACCAGATGAATCTATATTAAATAGAGTAAAATGGAAATGGTAGCTTCAATTATATGACCATATATTTTTTAAAACTCGATAAAAATGGCAATATGGAGTATACTTTTTTCTCAGAATTGCCTCTGCTTTTTTACTCTATGACGAAATGTCCTCTTTATAAAATGTTAGTAAGTGTAAGTTAAACGCTATAGATTAATTACAACCATTTTTTGAGTCTTTGGTCTGTGATTTATCATACATTTACCTTATTAATTTAAACATATTGAAAGGGTTTTATATTTTTTAAGGCTATTACATAATACTTTAACGGTGTTATATAGATAACAAAAATGAACAGATTTTGAAATTTGCACACTTTATAAGATGCAACCCTGGAATTGATATAGATGTTCAACATTTTATTATATTAATAATATTTCACTGAATTCAAAGTTTTTGACATCCCAAAGTAAGATTTTTCTTTTTCTTTATATATTCAGTACCGATCAGACCCAACCTAACGGAAAGTAAACCCCAACTAAAGCCCCGTGTTTACTTTCTGGGTTTACTCTGGGTTTACTGACACAGGACGAAAAACCACCTTTAAGCAAGTCCTTAAAGGTGGCTTAAAGGTGACTTGAAGGAGCTTAAAGGCTATACGACCTTTAAGCCGCCTTTAAGTCACCTTTAAGCAAGTGCTTATAGGTCCTTAATGTCCAAACTTCTTTAAGCTACCTTTAAGCCACCTTTAAGCATCTTTAAGTGGCATTTACGCTCTCTTTACACTGCCTTTACACTGTCTTAAAGTGGCCTTTAAGTCGATATTGATCAAGCTGAACAATAAACACATATATTAAATGCAAAAGCTCTTTTATAGAGATGGGAGGGGGTCATCCGAGTGATAATATAATTTCCAAGGAAGGGGGGGGGGTTGTTCCAGGCGGTTTTAATCGTCGCTCCATTAAACACAGATCGCTATCATCAGCACCGCTCCGATGGACACAGATTGCCGATATAAAATTCTTTATAATTTTTGGGGGGTTTCAAAATTATTGTAGGGATGAGCGCAGTCTCTGTATCTTAATATGTGCATAAAACTAATTAAAGTATGTTTGTTTTCTATTATAAATTAATCGGTGAAAAATCTCTCTCTCTCTCTCTCTCTCTCTCTCTCTCTCTCTCTCTCTCTCTCTCTCTCAGTTCATCCGGTTATTAAACAAAATAAAGATAATGAACCAAAAATGCATGATTTAATTTGTTAATCGGTTTAAGGTTTGTATTTTTTTTTTTCAATTTTCATTATTTCTAACTCTAGATCTGCTAGATACATGTTAAAGATGAAAAGACTCTCAACTGCCTTTGTTATATCGGGCAGGATATTACTGCTTTGTTTGTCTAGACATAGTTTTGTTCGTTTGTGTATATCTAATTAGAGTCTATTGTTTGTCCAACTTAAGAAAACCCCTGGAACTAACACAGAATATACAAGATATACACAACAGTTGTGTCGTGTGCCCAGGTGCATGTTTGTGTATATCTAATTAAAGTCTATTGTTTGTCCAACTTAAGAAAACCCCTGGAACTAACACAGAATATACAAGATATACACAACAGGTGTGTCGTGTGCCCAGGTGCACGTCAGGGTTTCTAAAGGCATTGAATTTAAGTATGTACGAGTATACGATAAGTTTAGTGAATAAAAGTTAATTTACATTTGTAATTCATTTTCAAAGTATTATTTCCTAGCTCTGGGTTTCAAAGATGTTACGTCTACATATTAACGATACATGTATGTAAGAGTAAAATCTTGAGGCTAATTAATTAATGTACCGGTGATCATAAATAGGGGTTGATTATTTAAATATATGTATAAGGGTAAATATGTCAAATATACCCGGCCTGGCACATCATACAATTGTATGTACAAGTCATTTGCAATTGCCACATGCAGTAAATACGTCACCGGTAATTGGTAATTTTGTTTGTTATAGAATTGATAGTTTATAAATCATGTACATACAATTACATGTAAATATTTAAACATATTGGAACGGCGCCGCGATCATGAAAACCTGGAAATTGCGGGAAATTGAACAAATACCCTAATAGTATCAATGCATTTAATAAAAGAAATGATTTCATTTTCTTCTTACATTTTTATAGCTATAAATAAGATGAACGTATATCTACTCGGTTTAAATTTATTAACTACATGTCAGAAAGCCTACTATAGTGAACCTAACGGTTTCCATTTAGGTATAATATATTTTTGTTCACTGAAGACCAAGTTCCGTATTTCATTCTAATTACATGCATGCATGTAATTTATAAATTAGATATAATTGATTGTTACAAACTGAATGGTTTGTCATAATCTTTTCAAGTAAACACATTCAATACAGTGATTCAATATCCACTGATATATAGGATATAAAAACACTCATATACATGTAAGTTGCCGTGGCGCAGAGGATGTGTGGTGATGCTAGTAAACAAAGGGTCCCGGGTTCGAATCTCGCCGTGGCCGGTTTTTTTTTGTGTGTTTTTTTTTTCATTTTTCTTTCTAGAACAAAAACCGTTTTAATACCTTTTCTTTCATAAAGTTAATACATTTTGTTGGAAATTAAGCACAACATTGAATTAAATTTTTTTTAATGGCTTAAAGGTGGCTTAAAGGTAGCTTAAAGGTGGCTTAAAGGTGGCTTAAAGAAGTTTGGACATTAAGGACCTATAAGTTGTCCTTAAAGGTGGCTTAAAGGTGACTTAAAGATAGTCTTTAAGCTGCCTTTAAGCCATCTTTACGCTTTCTTTAAGCCACCTTTAAGCAATACATATAGCTTAAAGGTAGCTTAAAGGTGGCTTAAAGATCGTCTTTAAGCTACCTTTAAACACCTTTAAGCTATCTTTAAGGAGGACTTAAAGATGGTCATTCATCCTGTGTGAGGGTTTACTAAATTGGACCAAGAGTAAACCCAAAATTCACCCAGGGTAGACATAGAAAAAAAACCGGTCAGAAGTATTCCCCTGAAAACAGACGCTAAATGTGTATTCGGAATATACAAGGGGCTGGAATTACAAGCAGTCGGGTGGTAAGATAAAGGGCAAGTCTGCTTCACACTTCAGTGCGTACTGTTGACCTCAAAAGCAATTTCCAAGTAAACCCATAGTAAACCCCGACTGGACCCACATTTTCAAAAAGTATACCCAGAGTAGTTGGGGTTTACTTTGGTGTTAGGTTGGGTCTGATTAGTACTGTAGGAAATAGAATAGAAATAACAAGTAGTTAACTCAGTTAACGCAGTGTTAGCTAACCAAAGCATTTAATTGCTTTTGATCAACAAATTTGAACCACTGCGTTAGCTAATAACTTGATTAGGATTTAACAAGTCGTTATCTTTAAATGTATTAAATGGTTTACTCGCGCACTTTGAACGATTGACCAAAATTTGACTGTTAGAAGTCAAGTTAAATGAGAGATACAGAGTAAAGAATTCATTGTAACGTAAACAAAGATCAAGTGTTATATTTGTTAACAAATACTGTAAAGTGTGGAATAGCTATTTAGACAAAATGACTCTTGGAAAACAAATTAAACTGATTCAATGTGTATATAAATAATATTATCAACTGAAAAAAGTAACATTTATTTGAAACTTTAAACCAGTTAACCACATTTGTAAACAATAACAAGGTTCGAGTTTGTTTACAAAACAAATATTTCAAACGGTTTCTTGATCACTCAATATTTTACTTTCAAATGTTGACAAAACATGCACATATTAACTATTCGAAACATTAAAAATGGCAGAATAAAATATGATAAATTTTGAGCTCAAATGGTACCCAAGTCCTTTTAACACGGTGTTTAATTTAGCCACCTTTTGCAAATGTTGATTGAGTACACAATCACTGTTGGATAAGAACGTTTATCTTATTGATTATATTATCCTGGTGAAAACTGGAGCAGCTGTTTACACTGCTCTGTCTGCTTTTTGTAATCACCGGATTTCGCTGCAGTTGGCATATTTAATGATCGGTTTTGACCGATTACAATTGTGTCCATATGAGGCATCCGGCAAATTTAACTATTTGCACACGCATTGCTCCTTGTAGTTCTGTATTTACTATGCAATGACAACCTCATTTAAATCTTTAATTACACGGAGATTACTTAAAACGTTGCTTTTTTTATCCGTTTGCATTGAAAATAAAGTATTTACATAGTTACATACATAATAATTGAAATCATGTCTTTCTTCACATATGTGTAATAACATTTATCGGAAGTATAATTTGCCTGCTAAAAATTAAGCTTACTCATGCCTTGCTATTTCGGAAATCAACAAAACAATGCTATAATTATATAATTTATTGCATGTATATGTAGCGTAATGCTTTCGTATTAACAGAGGTGACCAATGATATTACACACCGATTATTCCTTTAAAAGGAATACTTGTGTACTCTTAGTTGTAGGCAATTTGTTAAAAATCCAATATGTCATCTGTTTTGACTGCTTAAGATTCCGTTTAATGTTATGTAGGAAGTGCACCTTTGCTTGATAGAGTGTCCGTATGCTTGCTGTTCAATTTCAAAATGGAAGTTCGTTTGAGTAAGATTATGGATACGCTGGAGAAAAAAGCTATGGTGTTCAGAAAAGGGGCATGGCGCTGTCAAAGAATGGCATGGCACGGAAGCACGCTTATACGCTTTAGATTTAACACTAGCATTGCCAATTGATACAGTTGTAATTCATTATTTATCCTATTGAAAGCTGCAAAGAAATTCTTACCTTGCCGGGTTAGATTATAGTGATTATCCATGTTTGCCTATGTAAGGTTCTATCAGATTTCAACTCAAACAACTCTCCAATTGTTAAATATGACTGTCATTTCTCTTTACATACCTTACAAGAAAAGTTAAACACAGCTATAAATCATTACCTCATATTAAAGGAACCAAGACCAATGTTGGCCATGAACTTAATGTTTTACGAAGCTTATCACAATGCACTTTCATACCTACATGTAACAGACCATGTCTTATTTAAAACTAGGTTGCCATGCAGTTGTTTCTCATTGACTAAATTAAGAAGAAGAGAACTTTAATAACATTCATTTAATTTCTTGCATTAAGAAAACAAAAACTTCAAGTTTAAGAACAATAGAGAGATGAAACAAATCAATATGCATTTGTATGTGTACATGTCACTGATGATTTTTTGCCAAAATATGTACAATACGTAAGCAGATTTGTTGGTAAATATTTTCTGCCAGACTTTTTAGGCAAACGTATGTTATTGGCCGAATATCTGTATTCTCGTACTTGTAGCATGAGTTTTTGATGGTCGTATTTTTTACCAAAATAGTGGGAGTTCAAAAAACTTTTGATATCTTAATTTCAAATATATGATTATATGATTCATATATATCACTACAATGTATAAAAGCATAAACGGAATATAAAGATCTATCAAATAATTAGCAATTTATTTGGTCCCTTTGTGCGATTTATTCTAACATATTGCTATTGCAGCGACAAAATGTGATAAGCAAATTGAATTAACTCTTTTCTGTTTCTTATACTTTTGTAAATATTTTGAGCCTGTAATTTTAAGAGTGCTGGATGATTTTAGGTATTTTTGAACTATATTAACCTCCTTCAGAAAAAAAGCTTGGGACAAAGAAATAGGAAAATCTTTGAATTTCAAAGCTTATATGTTTGAATTTTTCTTAAGAAAAAATGACAACTTCTGGTCAAACATATCATAATATTAAGAATTTTAAAGGGGCATGGTCACGATTTTGGTAAAATAAATTAATTGCCGATTTTAATGTATACAATGCTTCAGTAAGGCATTTTAATTATGCAGCCAAAATTTAAGTATCATACGTTGAGTTATAAGCGATTTACAGAGCTTAGAATTCTTTACTATGTAAACATAACTTTTGAATTTTTGAATATTGAAATGAAAATTCCAGTTTTAGACATACAATGAATGTGTTAAACGCTAGGAACTGTTTAATTATGATTAAAACGATCAAGAAGATTGACAAATAAGCTTGCAAAAGATTTTTGCTGGTAGTATATTGAGCATACGAAAACAAATACAGGGCACGAACCTTGTTTACATGACAAAAAATTGTGAACCTTGTATCTTGCTCATAACTCTACGTCTGACTCTCAAATTTCACATGATCATTAAAAATACATTCGTAAAGCATTATAAATAATAAAAACAGTAAAACTGAATTCGACCAAAATCGTGACCATGCCCCTTTAAGTTAGACCTGATGGTTTATTCATTGATCACACAGCCTTCTTAATGAATTGAGATAAATAGAAAGTGTTCCAGAAAAAAGACCTGCCACTCTAAATTTATTTATTTTTTTTACAAAATAAAGAGTAAAGTTTTTAAAACTATATCATTTGAGGACTGTTGTATGTAAAACCAAATTATTTCTGTTGAAAAAATGTTTTATCTAAAAACAAATCCACGTTTACACACTTTCTAAATTATGTAAGTTAAGATTAATGTTATTCATCTATTCTTTTTGAAGATATTTTCAAACATTAATAATTCAAGTTTAAAAGGGGTCCTATCCTTTTTTTGCCTCTAATATTATTTCTTTTCGAAAATTTTCTTTCAAACCCTTCTTCAACAGAATTCAATAACACTTTCAAAACTGACTAATGATAAATTTAGTGAAAAATTATTGGTCAATTTCATGGTTGTCACTTCCGATCGCGAAATACTAAAGTTTTAATGTTTTGCTTGTTCACAATTTTCAAAGGTGGCATTCCATAGCCGCAGTGTATTTAACATTTTAAAAAGTTTTTTAAATATACGTTTTAATATCGTAAAAAATTATAATAATAACTCCTTTATTCCAATATTGATATGTCTTTTGAAATACTTAGAGTGGGTAAGACGAAATTTTAAAGAGAAATACAACGATCACTTGTTTTAAGGTGCATTAAGGTGGAAAACCTCTCGTTCCTCGCAACGATATAGCGTTAATGTTTTTTTTCATTTATTCCATAAGTTGCGTTTCAAATGAATTTTAATGATAAATATCCAGTGTCTTTTAAAAATATATTTGAAGGTAAAAATTAGAAGGGGGCATGATCACGATTTTGGTCAAAGCAAGGCATTTCTAATGACTATCCAAAATTTGAACGTCAGTTGTAGAGTTATTAGCAAGATACAAAACTCATATTTCTTAATATGTAAACAAAGCTGTTGCCATGTTAAACATTTATCTTCAATATACCGTAAAACAATCGTTAAAGCATAGTAAATATCAAAAACGAACAAAAAAAAAATACATCTTCGCCAAAATCGTGTCCAGACCCAATAAAACGTTATTGCTGCTAAGATAGACTGGCATCTCTCTTTTGATATCACTCATGGAAGTTCAATTTATTGACTGATGAGAATATTTTACTCCCAAGTAAGGTTATATTGATATGTGTTCCCAAAAGCCAGTCTACCCAGTCTTGGTAACACAAACAAAGGGATATGTTCACACTAGTACTGGTACTGTACTTGTTTGGTTTGACGACTGCATTCGTAAATGCGGAGAAACCAAACTTTATCAATGGAGACCCGAGGACATGTTATGATGGAAAGGGAGAAAAGCCTTTAATGTTCGAAGTTCTTCCAGGATTTGGTTGGGATAACCTCGTCAACGAAAACCGTGGCGTTGTTGTGAATTTCAATTATTCAAAATGCAAGACAACAGAAGACAGGCGTTATCTTCTTCCAGACGCGATTGTTACTATTCCTGTCAAGACAAGTCAAATGAACGTTTTTTCCAAGTTGTATGACCACTGGTCTCAATATGAATCAGACACGGCGAATTCAATTAACATTGGTGCATCGGGACACAAAATGGGAGTAAAAATTGCTGCAAGTTTTTCTTCTGAACATGAACACATTAGGAAACACCAGTTGGAAGATAAGTCGTTTACTACCAAAGTACAGGTTAAATTTGTTAGATACACAGCCAAAGTTCTTCCAGATATACAGCTTGATCAGTCTTTCCGCAACCGTCTGCTCAAAATCGCCGGTCGTATACACCAAAACCGGAAATTTTCTACGAAATACGAGAGCGAACTACTAGTCCGCGATTTTGGTACGCATGTTCTAACTAGTGTTGACGCTGGGGCTTCCATTGTCAAAGTGGATCAAGTAGATTCCTCTTTCCTTGAAGATACTACAACAAACCGAGAAAATATTGGGTTTTCAGCAAGCATTTCCCTTCCAGGTATAGTAAGTGAGAGTATAAAGAATAAGTTTTCAAACACAAAAGTGGAACTTGAAAAGTACATGAAGAATGTCAAAAATTCCGATATAAGGACTTATGGTGGACCACCCATGAATCCGGAAAATTTCACGCTGAGCGAATGGACAACTACCATCGGGAATGATTTGGTTGCTGTTGACAGGAATGGGTTTCCTCTCGACTACGTGATCTCAACGACAACATTCCCTGAGCTATCTGAGAGCTTGGTTGAAGAACTTGTTCAGAGTGTTCGAAAAGCAATTTTATCCTACTTCAAACATAATACATATCCAGGATGTACAAACCCTAATGCACCTAACTTTAGCAAAATTTCAAATCTGGACGACGGCTCATGTCACGAACCATTTACTAATCTAAGCTTCGGAGGAGTTTATCAAGAGTGCAACTTCCATGGAACTCTTATTGACAATGAAAACATGTGTGACAGTCTTGCAACCAACAATCCTCAAACCCAGGCATTTGCGTGTCCAGAGGGATTTGAAAAAGTTCCCCTCCACGAAGGCATAACACACAAATCTCAGCATCAGCACCAATGTCGCAGATGCTGGGCATTCTTTCACTGCTGTCACGATCAATCCTACTACGCCTCAGCAACATATAAGTCGTTCTGGTGTCGAGCAAAACCAGACTCTCTAGTACGTGAAGATATTGGATTCCTATTTGGCGGACTGTATTCGGACAGAACAACTAACTTTGTCACACAAACAAAATCATGTCCACAGTATTTCAATCCAGTGATGATAACATCGAACGTTAGGGTTTGCATAAGTGATGACTACGAACATGGCAAAACGTTTGCAGTGCCTTTTGGTGGGTTCTACAGTTGCAGAAATGGAAATCCCTTCGTAAATGGAACAGTCAATAAAACATGTCCTAAAGGATTTAGCAATCATTTGGCTACTATCGACGTAGATTGTGAAATTCAGTATTGTGTGCGGACTGATCAATTTTCGGAATCAAAATTCCCAACCGTTCAGATCCCGCCATTTTCCGTCGTCCCAGCAGAAAGTATTAAAGAGGCGGCTCATTTCATTATTTCTCATAACTCTGAAAATTGGGTTCAACTTGTTGATCCTAAAATTGAAGGTAAATCACCAGAAGAGTCAACATGGACAACTCTGAACTCGGCACCAACAGAAATGAAAAATTTATTGAAGAAGTTTACATCCAACGTCAAACTAAATGATCAGTCGGGAATGTCAAAGATCACAATTGCAGGTTTGACTGTTGGTGTGACAACTGCTGTCTGTGGTATCGTCGGTATAGCCATTGCTGTGTGGTGTAATCGCAAACACAAACGAGAATATAAAAACTTTGAATAGGCCTTAGTAGACTTGAATTTGTTGATAAAACATTTTTTCAAGCTCTACAAAGTTAGCAAAATGAATCAGACACATATCGCGCTTTTAGAATGCTTATATGTTCTTCTCAAAAAAAATCTTCACAAATGTTCATATAAATATAAATCTTCATCAAACTTTGAACCCCTTGTGTGACCCAAGAGTTATCTATGACCATAGTCTAAACAACTGAAAATCAACAAATAGTTATATGCTTGATTAAACTATATACAATATATTTTTGCATGAGAATGATCAAATTTTTTTTTTCTTTGTTAAACTATTTGACCACCCCCTTCGTTATAATCTCATCTTTATTTGATTTTTTTCTATATATATTAAACCACCTGAGGATGCTTCTAATGAAGTACATGGTCACAGCTCTTCTGCTTCACTTTTTCTGTACATTCCTGTGTAAAAATTTGACCCCATGGTAGCCAACCAATCTCCAAGAATCATGATTGGAACAACCTTAAATCTACACAACCTGAGGATGCTTCCACACAAGTTTCAGCTTTTATTGCCAATTGGTTTTTGAGAAGAAGATTTTTTTAAGGTTTTTCTTGATATACCCTCGGTGGTGGCATCACCGTACCCCCAGGAATCATGATTTGAACAAACTTGAATCTACACTTACTGAGGATGCGTGCATATCTTAAGATTAGGTGCCTTGGAGGAATATGCATCCTCTGAAAACCGGTCGCACCCACCCTGTACTCATTGTCATGATCATGAAAATCGGAAGAAACCATTGTCTGTCAGATATCAAAAAGCAAAATACAGATCCTATTGAAAAAACCATAAATCTTTCAGAAGTGGTTGATTTGTTTCTGTTTGCCTGCCTTTTGTCTTTTACATTATCATTTATTATGATTGAAAGGTGAACAAAATTTTCTAGTATAAACTGGGGTTTTTTTGGAAATAGTTAAGCATGTTTCATTGAATCTGTTTGTTTTCGATTGATTAGTATATTTAAAACAATAAAATTTTTGTGGGTTCGTTTCTATCTTTATATTAAATTTTTAAATTTTAATATAATGCCATACTTTTGCAATCGATTCTTTCAATTAAAAAAAAAATGATCAAACACTGTGAAATGCTGTCTGAAGGGTCCTGAAATTCATTTCAAACAATATTGTTATTACAGTAGATTCCTTATTTTACGCGAGTATTTAATTCCGCGATTCAAAGGTTTTGCATCAAATCGTGAGAATATAAATTCGCGAGCGCCGAATTTTTTATCATAATCCAAATAGTTTACATCTGTCTGAAAAATTAAAGCGAGATTATGAAATCCGCGAGATGTGCTTCTCGCGATTTTAGTCGGATATTATTTCCTCCCGTTTAATTATGAATTTACAGTATCTAGTTTAATCAGAAAATTTCGTTTAACTTATATGAACATACATAAAACATAACATACTGCAAATGAAACCTTTTGTTGTAATTGCATGTACTTAGGTATAGAATCCTCATCAATAGAATAACAATGGTAAATCGACCCCCAAAAAATCAAGCACATGTTTTCTCCTGCAATTTTTGATTTATGATAGTTAATTTGTTTATGTTATATCAACATAAGTATGTTAAGGCATTGAGAAAATTTTGTAAATGTAAAATGGATACATTTTCACAATGTTGGGTTCACAATGATATTTATGACATCATTTAAGGACTTCGTCAATGTCGTTCTTAGATAGTTATAGTATTTGCATTTTTTTTTTAAAAAGTCTATTTAAATATTTTATCAAATGGTTTTTAAGCTTATTAAGATAAAACATACAATAATCCACTGTACAAAGTGTCACTTTCCGAATTTCTTTCCCATAATCGGCACATACGTTTTCACTTAATAAGTAAACTAATAAAATCGTGGTACGATTTCATTGCGAGCAACGAGGAAGTCGTCCATCCAATTTTTAGAAGGTCAACCAAAGACTTGACTTAAATAATAAAAAACGAATTCTGTGGAAATTCGCGCGGAGTCTTTTTTTTTTTTTAAGGAATACACTCTTTTTTTTTATTAAGCATTTTAACTATGAGGGGAAAATTATAAACCCTATTAGACTTGCCCCTAATTTGTTGAGCCAGTGCTTTTTCTTGATGTCTCAGTCGCCTGTAAAATCTAAAAGTGGGCATTGAAAAGTAATGACAAAATGACATCTGCCCCGTAAATAGCTCATAAAATAATAACCTACATAGCATACTTCTTCAAGAAAACGTTTTTTTTACAATGTATAAAAATATGTTTATATGAAGGAAGAACATATTATTTTAAGAAACAAAATACATTTGAATTACATTGTTTATGTATTGATATAGGTTCAAACAGGGGTATATGCTATAAGATTATGATAACATTGAAATGAGTAATGTATATTTTATTTTAACATATGTTTGACTTCCTCTAAATTATCTCTTCAATTACAGAAAACCATTAAACATATAAAAGGTAAACAATTTAAGAAAATAACCATTTCATCAAAATAAAACAAAATGTAAAAATGTATATCATTAATATAATAAACAATAAACAGCTACTTTTAGTGATCTTATCAGTTTTGTCATACACTTGAAATTTCAGATTGTCTCTCAAGGATTTTAAAAAGAGAACACATTTTTTTCAAATAGCTCTAACCATAATTTGATTTAATGTGAATAGTTATTTGAATAGTTGAAAAGTCAATGTTTCATTGAGATTGTCTGCTTTAAAAGTAATGGTTATTTATCTACAAAACGATTAAAAAGTGTATTTTCTGTTCTTATACCAGGTAATTTAAAAATAGTCCATTACCTTTGCAATGGTTTCCAACTTCGTAAATAAATGATCAAACACCGTAATGTGCTGGCTGTAAAGGTCCTGACACCCTTTTCCAATGATATTGTTATTACCTAATTAAATTAGCAAGTTAAATAAATTATATAGACTTACATAGACATAAAATTGAAATAAAACATCACATAATGCAAAGAAAACGCAACTAAAACAACCCTTTTGTGTAATTACTTAGGTATAGAATCCCAAGCAATAGAATTACAATGGCCAATCCACGAAAAGACCTCATTACATCTTTTCTCTTGCAGTTTGTTGGCATTCCATTATAATTGTATTATACGAAATTTCCTATTTTTGCCAGGCTAGCTTAGCCTGTTAATGGTCGTGTAAACCCAATTCCTTTTGAGGGTGGACTGGGCTTTTCCGGGTCCCTATCCCCACCAAATATGAAGACCTAAAAATGTGATACACGGTGTTAGCCAGCCGCTTGAAAGATATCACCAATGCAACAGAATATGACTGTCTTACATTCTTGCCAGGCTAGCTAATCATGCCATTGTTCAGGTCAGGTCAACAAGTAATCATTTTTACTATTAAACTGTTTCTTTGAATTAAAAAGGAAGTTTATATGAATTTTTGAATTAACGTTTAATAGCATGGTGACATTAATTTGAATAGCAAACCGACCACAGAATTTTATTCGCTATTCCAATAGTAAATAGTCAAAAACGAATATAACCCCAACTTCTGAATGCCTTATATATATTCATATATAAATATAGATAAAAATAATCTCCAAAAACTAAATGTTTCGCAATAAAATTTAAATAGAAAAAAGTTAAATTCGGTGATTTTAAATTTGGTGAATTTCAAAATTCGCCGAAACAAAAAACACCCCGAGCCATACAGTATTTTATTGCATGAAATAATACATACAGGTGACACTCGAGGGCTCGAACTTCGATCTCTCGAAGTTCTTGATTTCTCGAAATGAACTCACGGTCCCAATTTTTTCTCTATATAACTAAGCAAATTTACTCTTGATCTCTTGAACTCCGATCTCTCGAAGTTCTTTATCTCTCGAAGTAAAACCTTGGTCCCGTTATACATATTTCATTGTTTTTCACTCCTGATAACTCGAAGTGATTGCTGTGTACACACGCAGCCGATCAAGCGTATAATTATAGCTCCGCGTGGACCTTACCTGGACGGTTGAGTGAACTCCTGGGGGCTAGTGTGGTAGTGTTAATTGGTTGATTACGTAAGTGACACTACCCATTGCTTCCTTCAAAGGGTAGATAAGTAATTTGTAAGTGATCTATTAATTTCAAAAACTTGTTAATGTTACGGTAAATGCTCTTTATTTAAAATATTCTAACGTAATGATTAAGAAAACATAATATGCTTAAAAATTTTTTAACGTGAATAAAATACACTTAATAACTACACAAGTAAGTTCTGTATTGTTTAAATTGAAGTAATGTAGCAGAAAATACTACATATCAGACTTTCCTTTTATAAATTTCCGGCTACTAATTTTAGAACCAATATGACCGGAACAAAAATTTCCGGATTTTTTTTAAACTTTCGATCTCTCGAACTCTTGATCTCTCGAAGTTTAATCATGGTCCCCCGAAGTTCGAGTTATCGAGATTCACCTGTATATATATATATATATATATATATATATATATATATATATATATATATATATATATATATATATATATATATATATATATATATATATAGGTGTCACTTCTTTTAATATTTGAAATACTTTTAATTTATTGTAATTGTAATATACTGCCCTCATTGTCTTCATTCCGGTTTGTTAATACTCTAGAAATATATAATAAAAAATAAAATATTTGTTTTATCAATTTATTAATATCATATCATTAGACCTATCGTAAGTGTTAAGAGATAGCCTACTGTAAAGCTTTATATCACAATAGCAAAAATAAGGGGTAAATAAAGGGAAATAATTCTTCTAACATGAAGAGCTACTGTACTATAGGTTTTGAAGAAATTTATGAATACATTTGTAAATAAACTGAAACATAATGCTGATTAAAGGTTGTCAAAAATTACTTCGTCAGGAATTTTATCATCAGTAATTTAAATGGCTATAAGCTCAGTTGTTAGTAATTTAGGTTGTCAGGAAATCTATCTGAATTTTTTTAGTAGGTTGGGGAATACTAGTTTTGATTCTTAAGGCAATTCACTTCACTTGCGATGATTTAACTCTTCATAACATTTATCAACTTGGTGTGTAGCATCAAACATATCTATAAGATCTGAGATAACTGGCAATGCTACAAATTAAATAACGCTATCTAACAAAACAAAGTAATTTCTTATAAAGCTTTAGAAGCTTATCAATGACAACTCAAAATGCCCTTTTCTCCTGACGATTCTTGGGAGGAATAATTATTAAAGATTAAAAAAAATATAATTTTACAATTTCATCAATTATAAAAGTATGTTTTTAACTTCTATCTTAAATTGATGAGTTATCTACTTAATACGTCATGAAATAGTATCATTTTTTTAGGTGGAACTACATAAAATTAAAATTATTAACTGTAATACTTAAACAAAGCAACTGGTACCAATTAAAAAGAGGAAACATCTACAGGCTTTGTATAATAAGTAAATTACTAAACTTTTCTCTAATCTGTGGGCTATTTATTAATGCAAATTCAAATTATTGCGCCAAGTGAACTACTTGATGTGACACAATGGTAGACTATATGCACTAAGTGAATAAAACATAATATTTATAGTAAGGTTTTACATGTATCATCAATGAAGCTTATACGACATCACTGTTTTCAATTTGATCAAAACATTATAGTCAACATTTCAACAATTAAAAAATTGTTTCTAAATCACACAGTATAATCAATATAACAGTACTACAGGAAATCTAGCTAAAGTCAACTTATAGATTTTAAGAGATAAGTTTATGACAAAAAAAGAGACAAAACATGGACCTAACAGGAGCATCAATGCTCATTATTCACGCAAAATTGTGTAAATTGTAAAAATACATCCCCTTTAATATCAAAAGTACAGGCACGCAACATCATTGGGAGGGGATGGGTAGACATGGATGAACTGCCTTCTTCCTCCTTCTCTTTCACCCAACAAAGATATTTCTTAAATTTACATACAGAATTATTAAGAACTTACTCCTACCCCCCTGCAAAGATTTAAAAAGATTTATCAGCCAGCATCTCCTTTAACCCGCCATGTATAAACCATAACATAAATAATTCGGGGTTTTCCCCCTTGATATAGTTGCAGTTTTTCGACTGCTTGACACCCTTTGGTTTTAATATAGGTAGATCATTATGACGATACAGCGAATAATTCAAAAACTCTATAGAGAAATAGATACAAAATTATTTATTCATATATAAATGAATACACTTATACTAATTATGGTTTTTGAAATAATATAAAACAAGAAATAACGTGTTTAACAAATTATTGGCATATAATTATATCTGGAAGTTTATGACAGATTATTTCATTCTGTTAAGGTTCTTTGATTTTGCATTTCAGCAATATCTGCATAAACGTCATCACGAGTTGTCCGTCTTCCAACAGGTTGAGGGCAGCAAAGATACATTTCTCGAATAATTACTAATATCAACATGACACATAAAAAAGATCCAACGGAAATAACTAAGATCGTATAAGATATTTTCACATTTTTTGGTGTTTGCTTTGAGCTTTCCGCTTTATCTTCGTTTTCATGTTCATAGGTGGCAGTTTCTGTACAGTAAAAAATAAGAAGATTTGTCACAAAAACATTAATATTTACTTTCGTTGGTCAGAAAAATAGTTCTGTTTCTATAATTATAAAGCCCAACAATACTTTGCCCAAATACGTATATTTGTTGTTTACGTTAATATGTACCTGTTATTTTATTTGTGTCTTTTGTTTCATCCTTGCTTTCATTAGAAAAGGTTGATGTTACTGTAATATATATATATATATATATATATATATATATATATATATATATATATATATATATATATATATATATATATATATATATATATATTTATATATATAAAAAGCCATAGTGTCCGGTAATATATATTAAAAAAAAAACTAATCGCAAAACGTAAGCGCTAGGTATATATATATATATATATTTATATATATATATATATATATATCTATATATCTATATATATATATATATATATATATATATATATATATATATATATATATATATATATATATATATATATATATATATATATATATATATATATATATATATTTTAGAGATCAATTAAAAATCTAATATCAGTCTTAGAGTTATAAGCAAGCTACAGAGATCCTTTTGATGTAAACAAGGATTGTTTCCTGGTTTTATTTATATTGGTTCAATAAACCGCTAAAAACTCCTTTTTAAGCTGATTTTGCTCTCTTCTAATTCTTCTAATTTAAGCATAAATACACTCTGTTAATAGTTCCTTGATTAATCATATTTATTTTAGGTCTAAAAATGAAATCTTTACTTCAACATTCTAAACGCAAATAAAAGTTTTGTTTAAATGATAGCTCTCTATCTCGCTTATAACAGGGCAAATGACATCCAAATGTTGGTTAAAATTCAAAATGCCTTACTAAAGCATTGTAAGCATTAAAAACGGAAACATAATCTTTGACCAATATCGTACGTTGTTAGAGGTTTGGTTTTAATCTTACCATACTAGTATTTCTTAACTTTTGTTTCTACATTTTTGGAGGAAAACATTCATTCATATTTACACGTACCTGCCACATGTATAAGGGTAGTTGAAACACAACCGTAGATATAATGGCAGGGTAAGCATTCGCATTTGTTGCCACACATATGGCCATAGTGTGAAGAAGGACAAACATTCGAGCAGTTGTCGCCATAATAACCAGCTGGACACTCTAAACAGTGAAACAGTATTCCTTCACTCCTTTTTGATATAAATCACAAAAGTCTAAAAATATTATCTATGTACATGTAATTGGAAAATAAACATTAAAACGGTAAAAAATGCGTTGAAACACAAATAGGGGCTTTTTATCGCCTTTCCAAAAGACGAATAACGCCTATGTTACTGTGATAAGAAAAGTAAATCCATTTGAATTTACGCTGAATGATTAGGTAGATGGTTTTCGTTGTTTCACAATGTGTAAACGAGCTTTTATATACATGTATCATTTTCCATTTACATCATATGTTTAGAAGTTATTTCATCTCGTATGCATATTAGTTTAATTTATTTAAAGATATTTGAAAGTATTACTCATGCCGCGTCCTTTAAAAAGTGGACAGTGCATCTTTTGCATTCTCATTAACAATGAGAGTCGCTAGAATTCCCGTATTTAATTCTATTGGTCAAATAATAACATCAGCATTACGTGACGAAATATTCCACTCACTATGTCTTGATTTAAAAAAGTGTAGGCCTTCTTTGCCCCCCCCCCCCCCTTATCCCATCCCCCGATCCCCAATCTCAACCAAGCGAATTTTGAGAGCTCTTCAAACTAACTTACTTTAATAGTGCCCTTAACACAACAGTTCTAATCCTGTTTTTAACGTTATCTTGTAAACTCATTTTGCTTAATATGTATCATTACACTTTTGTGTAATTAAACCTTATTGATGAACCTGTTAGACTTTAGTATGAAATGTTTTGGACCAAATCGTTTTAACGACCTACTTTACGCTGAACAAATATTGGTACATGTCATAGAGTTTACGTTTTCATGTATGTATTTTGGTAACATAAATGATACTTGTAGGTTTTCGGAGAATTACAAACAATCATTGATAAGTTGATACGCAATTGATACTAATGCATGTAGTCAATAATGTTAAACACTGTAACTTTCATTACATATTTGATAAAACTTATTAACTAATGCATGCTAGTAACTGAAAAAAATTGAACACATTCATTTTTAGTAAACTGCAATTCTTGTTTTATCCCATACATGCACGGGGAACAAAGATACATGTATGTAAAAGTTAATTTATCATTAATGAAAAGATATGTTATCTATAACAAAAAATTAATTGCACTCTCATATAGGTATCAATGGAGCCGTAGTTCTGTTAACATGAAATCATGCATAAATTTAACAATTATATTTTCCTGTCAGCTTTTCCTCATAATATTACATGTAATTACCACTTAGCGAAAGGATTTTAACATCAAACTTTAACAAAGGTTTAAACAAACAGCATGAAAAAAAAAAGGGATATGCTTTCATCAAAATGAAAAAAAATACACAAGTTTTAATGTCAATGTTTTACCTTTTGATTTTGTTCATTCACACACAATCTGTTGATAGTATCTTAGTATTTCATGCATGAAAAAAACCCGTTACCGAGTCATATCACGTAATAGGTTATTATGTTACAATAAATTGACCCGTTAATGACAATTCAGCTTCACGGGGATAAAAGGTTACATTCTATCTGTTCTACTACATGTAATTTCTAAAAACAAAATGTACAAAACCTTTGCATTCGTCACCGTCTTCGTAAAAATTGGTCAAACAACGTTTGCTGTCTGCAAGAACCCTGAAATCCATTCACCCAAAACAGTTTATTATTTTCTGATTCATAAATTATTTTCTGATAAAAGAAACATAAATGTTTAATCAGATAATTTTTATAAAATACAAACGTGATCAAGCATACCTTTTGTTGTACATGTAGTAATTGATGCAAAGTATCAACACCAATGGAATGGTAGTCGTCAATTGAAAAATAGATGTCGAGTACATATTTTCACAATACGTGTGTTGATACATATGCAGTCTGATCATGTTACATGTTTATCTAGAAAAATAGGGAAGTGATTATAATTTATAAATAGTGTGGCGGAAATTAAATTGATAAATAAATTAAAAACGTAAATAAAGTCGTTCTAGGAAATGGTTATTGGTATTCAAGACTTAAAGTTTGCAATCTTATATTTTACTCAGAAATGATTATTTTAGAATATATTTTGATTTGGATATTTGATAATTTAAAAGACAGATATGCATCGGTACAACGATCATATTTTAAATCTCAGTGTTGAGTACTGTTGTACTCTTACTAAGAACTAAGTATCCTCATAATTCGGCTCTTTTAAAATGTTAAGAAAACAACCGTACGATTTTTAATCCGTTTACGAAAATAAATCGTGTAAAACAATGTTTCAACTAGGTAGAATTCGTAAACGATGGATAATTGTAAAAAATTTAACCAGACCTGGAATATGAAACTTTGGGAATTGTATAGGATTTGTCCTGTTTAAACTAATTTTCCTTTTATGTCCGCATTTTACCACCTGCACCGAAATTTCAGATTAATATTTTAAATCGGCTAATTTAAAAAAGATAAATATTATAAAAGAGGATGTGGTAACTTTCTTTTTTTATCGTTGTCAAAGCTAAAATTACAACGAACAAAAAAGGAAAGAGACCACAGCCATCTTTATAATATTTACATTTTAATTAGTAGATTAAGATTGTTAATGTAAAAATTCGGTGCAGGCCCCTTGAATATAGACATATTATAATATTAGTTAATGAAAGTCGTGATTCAAAATATATGCATATAAACTTATATCAAAAGTTTTTTGACGTTTTGACTTTTTGCTAGCAAATAAATGTCATTTGATTTCGATTAACACAATGTGGTTTAAAACAATCAGAAGCGTGTGACTAACGTCATGAAGGTGAACGTATTGCACTTACCAGTGACAAAATGTACATATTCTTTTACGGTAACATTTCAATACCTTTGACCTCAAAATTGTACATATTTTTCACTGTAGTTCTTGGATCCCTTTGACCTGTTCTTTTTTGGGGCAGAATGACGACCTCTTACAATTTCTTAAACAAAACTCAACGGAAACCCTGGACAAGAACTCGTGTAGAGGTAGAAAGCCGTTCGCAATTTAACATTGCAGCTTCTTATCTTTGCTCCATTTAGGATTTTTGTGAATATTGTATGATTTTAACAAAGTCTTAATGACTTGTTCAGCTTCAGATCACCAATGCTTGAAGAAATTGTTTTACTTTTTTTAAATGGAACGCATTCAAGAATTTTTTTGCAAACCATGAATAAACTAACGTACATAATTGTATGCTTATACATGTATAATATTTTGCCTTGTAAATTGTGTTATGATTTCCAAATTCGAATTATACTGTATCAAATGCAAGTTCAATAGGTTTTCTTTCTCATTTATAATTATTTTCAACAACGCAGGACTGCACTTTTTTTTGTTCTAATACTTTCAATATCAGGAATATCTGCATCAACACCATCTGAGATTGTGTGTATTCTTTTAAGAAGGGTAAATAGGTAGCATCAGCAAATTTTTCGAATAAGTAGTAATCTAAATAAAAAAAATAATGCAGATCAACAGTGTAATAGAAATGTCTATTATCTTACCAGGGGTTGGTCTGTTTCCAGATAATTGCTGGTCGTCCTCTCTTTTACCCACTGTGGCAACTTGAAAAAAAAACGTTTATTGTTTCTGTTAAACAAACGTGGACATTTTTAAAAGTGCATTAATTCATTTTACTATTTTGTCAGATGACTGGTTTTTATGATGTATATCCAAACAATAATTATACTAGTATGCGCATGTTTGGTCGCATCATAACATTTTAATGCTAATTTTGACCAAGTGTTTTCTTTTTGACTTTTTTTCGTTATAGATATAAATATTTTAGCGTGTTAATGCAACAATGATTTGGTTGATTATGATTATTGTTCGATTTGGTAAAGAACTATATCTGTCTGCCTAATGCTGATTAATCACATTAAATGATAAAAATATTAAAATCTGCTAATTCATAAGATATCAATACCATTCCTTCTGAAATTCTCCATCATTTAAACATACATATGTTTGCATCAGGTACATGTAATGCTTTACATGTGTCAGTCACACATACGTACGAACAATAAACTACCGTCAAAGATAATTATTTAAAACTGAGTTTTCAATTGCAAAAATATGTCATGATTTACAAGTATTTATAAGAATTCTAATAATAAATATAACGACAAGTCAATTAGTCTAGTACATTCTATGCTCAATGGTTGGTATAATTAAATCATTAACTAGAAACATTAACCTCTACTGTTAAGACTTCCTTATGAATATACATTTGTCTAAAACGCAAATGCTGATTTCCATGAGCCCCATACCCACAACACACACCTATTATTTCTTATCGATTTATAGTTACACATAATTTTCAAATGACATAATTTATAGTATTTCCGTGATTTCTGGTATACATAAATTTCAAATGACATAATTTAAAGTATTTCCGTGATTTCTGGTATCCGTTAACGTTAAAAACAAGCCTCATAATATATCAGTTTTATTACAACAATAAATGTATGCATTATCCATACATACTAGTAGTTCTTTTTTTTTTTAAACATATCTTGGGTAACGTAAGTTTGCCAGAGCTTTGAAAAGATGTTTATCACATTTTTTTCAATAAAATATTCAAACAAAATTAAGCACAAAAGCTCTTAAACAAAATGAAATAAAGCTTAGTAGCTTACATGAGTTGTAAAATACAGGTGGGCATAATTTTAATGAACATACTTTTTACGTTATACACACTATTATATATCATATATATAATATAAAACATTTTAAGAAACAGGCTATAATATAAGTTAAGACTCACCTGGAGAATAATGATTGTTAATAAAACTTATTAACTTAAGTTCAACTTATTTGTCGATATCATAATCATGAAATTATTAATCATCTTGATAAAACGCTATCCTCAGTCGTATGGTTACATTTTTTACATGTAATGAGATTATCTTACCCTCCGTAAGGGAAATGGAAGAACAGCCGTAGACATGATGACAAGGCAAACAGTCACACTTATAGACACAAAGAAGGCCATACAATGGTGATGGACAAATTTGTGAGCAGTTATCACCGTAATAACCAGCAAGGCATTCTACAAATTACAATAAATTGTTTATTAACGTTTTATCTGACTAACTTGTAATGTTGTTAAAATGAAGTTATATAGCCTTGACAAATAATAGCGAAACGATACCTTTTGGCAGCCGAATGAATAATAAAAAGCAAACAAAACATAGTTTCATAGGGAATGAGAGAATGTTTCTAACTACATGTATCAAGATATTAATGGATGTTAATTGTATGTTGAAACATATTAAATCTGACTTTCCCATATCTAACATAACTATGTAAATATCCATGAGAAGATTTTGAAAATGAGTGATATGGATAGGTTTAAAAATGTTTTTCAACTTGTTTTATCAAACTGGTCTTCTACCAAGGTTACTGTTTTTTTTAGCTACAAAATAAAAGAAGTTTTATGATATTTTTACTAATTTTTTTTACATTAAAACAGTACAATACCTTTGCAATCGTTACCGTCTTTGTAAAAAATTACCAAACACAATAAAGTGTTGTCTGCAAGGACCCTGGAATTTATTTAAATGATATTATCATTATCTTACAATATTCAGCAAATAATTGCTATTAAAAAAACACAAAAAACAAAATCAAAACAAAAAATATGAATGCAATTCTGAAAGAATGGAACAAGATGCAAGGGGAAAAAAAATCAAAACATACCCTTTATTGCCAATAATTTGGTAGAGGGTCCACAGCAATGGAATTGCAATTGTAAAACCAAAACCATACTTTGAGTACATGTTTTTCCAGAAATGTGTTGATATATATTAAATCTGTCTATCTTATATCACATGTAACATGTATATGTAAATAGCATTGCGGAAATTTTGCAAATGTGTGAAATGTATGAATCAAAACATGTTAGCTGGTTATGTAATGTTTACATCATATGTGGAAATTGTTTTTGTTATTTCACTCAGAGGCTTAAATATTTAAGAAGTTAAACTACTTTAAAAAATAATTTTTTGAAGTTTTAAATTTTATTTATATTTTTGATTGAAATGCTTGACTTGCATACTTTAAATATATCATACATTCTTACAGTTTTTACAGTAATTATTTGGATGTAGCAAATATGAAAGACTATTCTATTGGCTAAAGCGTATTGCCCCGCGAAAGGAAATGACTATGTCGATGGTTTAAAAACAGAATGCAGATAATACAGGCCCACTTAAACTAAGATGTGGATTCAAAGTCAACTGCAATGCTTTCTAGAAATTAGACATAGTTGTTTAAGAATTTAAATCGCCACAATTGTCAATCGTAATAAAGTATAACTATGGAATCCGGATAGGGCCATGTAGTTCACTATCGCATCATCGCACCATCGCCGTTTGAGTAGATAGTGCGATGGTGCGATTGTGCGATGACGATGATGCGATAGTGCGATGACGATGATGCGATGGTGTGATAGCGCGATGACGATGATGCGATGGCACGACAATGCGATGACGATGGTGCGATCACACGATAAATCGATAGCGCAATGACGCGATGATACGATAACGATAATCCGATGGTGCGATAGCGATGACACGATGGTGCGCTAGCGATGATGCGATGCTCTATCGCGTAATCGTTAGTTCTTTATCGCGTCATCGTCATCATGTCATCGCACTATCGCGCCATCGATTTTTTGCGCATGCGCCATTGAAAGGAGAAAACGCGGCAGGCAGTGAATATATGAACGGATTTTACATGAGAGGTTGATAAACTTGACTCTCTAATAATAATTAGGTATTACAAATTAGCTTTACCCTTTTGCTAACGATATAAATATTTAAATCATAGGTAAATAAACAAAGAAAACAATGCAATTAATGAAAACTACATGATCAAGGCATGGATTCAAACGGGGGGATGACAATTCTCATTCAAATTCATTAACAAACACATACGCTCTATATATTGAGCGAAATAAGATTTAATTTCAGTATACTAGTGAGCTGTTAGATTTGATAAATTGATAAAGAGTGTGTCTCTAATATTTTTAACCAGTACTTTTTGGTATGACTATCAAGGGAAAAGTGCGTACTCTATATTCATTGTAATTGTAAGAGTTACCTACCTTTAAATATTTAATGACTTGTGAACAAAATATGAATTATAATATTGCAAAAGTATTATACTTTCATTTAGATTTAGATGGGAATTATGTACAAGTTAATTACTTAATAGTTATTTTTCTGATGATATATTTTCAGGATTCATATTTATACATCAACAAATACAAACATCTGCATGTTACTTCGTCCGTAATAAATTTATTTCATCTTAAGTCCTACCCATTGATAATATTTTAGCATCTCTTCGTCATCAAACCCCATGTTGTGCAATGGCTGCTGGGAATGTAATTCTTTTTATGGAAAGTCGATAAAGCGATGCAACGATAATACGATGACGATGATGCGATAAAGAACTAATGATAACGCGATAGAGCATCGCATCATCGCTATCGCACCATCGTGTCATCGCTGTCGCACCATCGCGTTATCGCTATCGTATTATCGCATCATCGCGCTATCGCTTTATCGTGCCATCGCACCATCGTCATCGCATTGTCGCGCCATCGCATCATCGTCATCGCACTATCGCACCATTGCATCATCGTCATCGCACTATCGCATCATCGTCATCGCACTATCGCACCATCTCACTATCGACTCAAACGTCGATGGTGCGATGATGCGATAGTGAACTACATGGCCCTATCCGGATTCCATATATAACAGATGCAACAATGTTTAGCAGACCTTGTATCAATAACCAAAAGGGATACATATTACATTCACTTCACTACATGTATAATATGATCATCTCTGATAGTTGATTATCACATACACACAACGTCTTTTATGACAATGTATTCTCATACATCGCGTATGCACCTGTCGCAATGAAGTTGACTTTTTCCAAATTCTTTTACTTGCTTTTGTTTTTAAATTTACCCTATATTCTAAAAAAAAACTTAAACCAAGTGTAAGAACTGTAAGCGTCTGCGTTTTCGAACAGGTGATTTTTCGTTAATAATTGAAAAAAAAGTTGTTAGTTTTGGTAATGAAACAATTTTTATAGCATCATTTTATTCTTGGTTCTTGTTTTTAAATAAGCTTAAGAGCGATTATCCTACAGTATAACATTGGGGATAAGCCAACCAAAGTGTACGTCCGCGTGTTCCCGTCAAAGCCTACTTTCCACGGAAATGTTTGCATAACCTCATGATCATCAATTAATAGTTAATATTTTTTACATGTATAGATATGCAAAGATATAGCCAAGTACTCATAAACTTTAACGTGTAGCTTAGATCTTCTAATTTCCTCTTCATTTGTGAATTAAAATGCAAACAAATAGTATAAAACATGTAGTTGTTGTTAACTATTTGCCATCTGAACTATGCCAAAAGTATCTTGAACGGATTTCCGAAATGCACCATACTGCAGTTATTAGAAAAGCACGCTGCAAAACCTGTGCTAAAGTGGAGTTTACTTATAGTTCTACAGACGCTCTTAAGCGTTTACAGTAGTTACATCGAAATAGATTTAAAATCGATTGTGTTGTTTTTAAGTGTCTTAACTTTAGTGAAAGCCAAGAATGTCTTAGCACAAAAGGCCCAGGGGCCACATCACTCATATGAATAACATTGGCCATAACTCTATTCAAAGTAGTTCAGTCAAATTAAAGGAATTTTACAAAGTCAAATAAAAATAATTTAAGCCAGTGATGTTTCAGTGGTTGTTTTGTCAACAATTTTGAACATGAATGCTTTAAAACTTTATAATATTGCAAAATGTAGCATTGCACATCTAAATAACAATACCTTTTAAAGATTTTTACCCAGACACTCCTATACTAATTGCTGATCCTCACCTGAGACAAGTTATAAGTTTGGGGGGAGTGGGGTTATGATTTAGACCAAATTCCTGAATTATTTTTTAAAATATCTTTCTCAGGTCTCAGTCCAAAGATCACTCTTTAGAACCTACACTTTCTCAGCTAGGATACTTGCATAATCAATTACCACATATTGTGGCATTGAGGATCTCGAGAAGATGTTTAATAATCTTAAATACAATCTTATATAAAACAAACACTTCTGGCACCCCAAAATTGTTCAGGGACCATGTCCTTTTCACAACACATAAAGCCGTGATGAATAAAGTGCATTAATATTACAAATCATTTTTGTCATTAGCTATTAAAGTAAGTTAGACATTTTTAAAAGAAACTTTTATCAATTTTGTTTTAAAAAAAATAATGGGAAAAATCATGTAAGTTAACAGTATGCACTTGAAATCATTTAATTAAAAGAATCAATAATATTTAATGATAGGAAATTAATAAAAACCGCAACAAAATGAACCATCACAGCAAAACACGAAATTTTTGAGACGTGGAATTAATTTTATCAAGACGTTTAAAAGGTGTTTAGCATCTTAACTGTTAATAGAATTAAAACAGGAATTATGGTACCATTTTGCGAATTTGTTTAATCAAAGATGTTTCGGGACATACATGCCATACATAATTTATCTGACATCTTCATTACTATGTACTGGTATTTTTATTGTCAAATTTTAGAAGTTGTTTAACCTCCTTGTTCTCTTTGAGAAAAACAAATTTCTGCTTTAATGATAAAAGAATTTACATCAAGAGAAGATTACAATATATATTTGAGAACATCAAATTCAATGGAATCCTGGGGGAAAGAACCAATGATAGATGTACAAAAAAAGTAATTGTTTGAACTTTATGATTGTCATAAAAAATTAATGATGTAATATACATTTCAAGTAGATGGAAAAAATAATCATGTACTGTCTGAGTAAGCAATAGAATACTGTCAAACACGAAATTAAATCGCAGCATTAGTTGACCAATTACCCTGGAAGAGATAACAAAACGGATAAGCGCTTTGAAAAATATAAAGGCTGATTACGACGAAATTATTAATGAATACATTGAATCCACAATGACCACAATGAAACTTTTCATACAATATTATCTATCAAAAAAAAAAAAAAAAAAAACTCGGGTGTTATACCTTCTTAACGAACATGTGGTGGTATCAATCGCCTTTATAATCAAAGTACTGAAAAACGGTTATCATACTAGTGTTTGCATTTATATTTAGATTTTGGGAACTTTATATTTTAGTGTAAGAAAAGTCAATGTCCCCTTTCCTGGCAAGGAATACCAATGTGTTTCATTAAAATAACGTATTAAAACATTAATTCTTTTAAAGTTTTTTCATAAAATTTTATAAAACAAGTACTTCAAATTTTAACTTACATCGTGTCGAGTATAGAACTACATTTTAAAGAATCAAATCCCATTTTAGGACAGATAACATATAAGATGAGAGATATTAATGAACACTTTTTGCGATTTTCAATGAAGTAACAAACTAAGATTGAACTCTTAGAGTTCTGAGCACAGAAGTGCATCTTTCAAATCGGTTAACATAAAAGATATTGGGAATCCAATCATACTGCTATTTAATATTTTTCGCGATTTTAAATAGGTATGATAAGAAATAAAGTCGAGAGTAAAATATAAACTATTCATCCCCTCTATTTGAACGAGTGCAATAAACACTTTATTGCATTTTATAACAATGAAGGAGGGTAACAACGTAGCGTCTACAACTTGCAATCACACACTTGTTAAGAAATTTCATTCAAGATTGTATCTATTAAATAAGGTGTTTATCATCAAATATTCATATGTTTTCATCACAAAATCGCCAGTAGTTTCATTGCAAACCTAATCCTAATGCATGTAGGTCGATGTTCTTGTATGATGCAATGTGATACAATATTACTTTATCTCGAAATGATTTTCTTCTTCACTTCCGATCCAGTTAATTCTTGTCATCAAATGTGTGTTTTATTGCTATGGATTAAAACTCATTAAATGCTTTCTTTATTAAAAAGAACAATCACAACATTAGTTTTACATAGATCATTTGTCATTTTTGTTCAAAAAATTTAAAATATTGACATCAAATTGGCGCCTTTTTTTGCCTCATTAGATTAGAAACATACAGCTATTCACCGATTTCGATAAAAATTGTTTCAACGTCTTCACCCAGTTATGTTATATAACAGATTAAATCATTGCAAGAGTTAATTCAAATAAACTGTTTATTTTCTGACTTTTTTTCTGTCGTACCGCTGTCCGACAAGGGGTAAATTTATCTCCATTTCTGATATAAACATTTATTTTAAAAATCACTATTTTTGACAATCTTAAAAAAAACATCTGGCCAGAAAAGTTCAAAGTGTGGTAGGTAATAGATATTCACATTTGATCAATTATGGTCTCTGGTGAAAAGAGTTGAGTCACAAATGGGGTTGAATTTTTACATAGAATATAATGAAACCATATATATTAAAAAGAATTCAAAATCGTTTTAGCAAATAAGATAAAAGTTGTGCCAATGTATCCTCGGGTGGTTTTGATTCAAATCATGATTCCGGGGTGCTAGGATGAAGCCGCAATATGGAGGAAGTATTATTTTTGCAGTGGTATAATTATGCGGAAAAGTCCTCATCAAAACCATATGACTTGTAAAACTGAAATTCTGTGAAAGCAACTACAGAAACTGTTAGTGCAAATGTTTAAGTGTAAAACAAGTTTGTTCAAATCTTGATCCCTTGGCGTAATGTTGGGCCACAATGGGGATGACATTTTTATACACATGTAAGAATATAATACACAAAATCTGCTGTATCTTAACTTAATATGGGAGGGAAAACATAATCTTGAATTGAATTCTCCTAAGGTAGTTTAAATTCAAGATTGATCAACTCATGATCCTTATGGAGAAATATGTGGCAATATTGGAAGGCTTAATTTTTACATTGGAATATATAGGCAAAATCTGTAAAAATTATCTACTTCAAGTCAATTTTGCCGAATAAAGATACAATTTGTCTGAAATATTTCTCATGTAGTGTTAATTTAAAAGAAAATTGCTCAAATCAATATTCCAAAATCAATATCAGAGAAAGGGCGGGGCCACAATAAAGATGGGGGGGGGGGGGGATTACAAGCACTCAAGGTTATTTCAGAAAAAACCCAGAAAAAGGCTAGATATATAAAAAAAATATGTGGAGAAAATTTAAAAGATCTACGGTATAAGATATCCGGACATTTAATGCCATAAAGTTTATTTGATTTTTGATTATGAATTCTGATGCTCAGGTGAGATATGTTGCCTCTAGTCCTCTTGTTTTACATGAATGTGAGCTATGGGCATAATTATTAATAAACACACTCCATTTATAGAAAAATTACATTTGCAAATGCACATCATGAGATATTCAGGTGTAGATTCTACATTTTTTTAAACCTAAATGTGCGAATGGTGTGTTATTTGTATGAACTAGTTTTATACATGTAAGATTACGACGTGCAAAGATATCAAAGGTCTTTATTACAGAATTCATAAGACAACCTTTGTTTTTAAAATATATTTTTATCTTAACGTATCTGAGATATTTGTAGATTGGAACATGTAATATCTATAGAAGTTGGAAATTGGGATACAAAGAGCATTTGTAAATTTGTTTAAGAAATGAAAAGGAGTCTTACTACTTGTAGCAGTGTGTAACCCATATATTTAGCAATATGACATGTCATCTATACCTAAAAAGTTACTGTGGAATCATAATTGTTGTGGCTTTCGCTAGTAACCCTTGCCCACGATTTTTTATTCCACCGACCGTACCGTATATACCAGCATTTGTTCAATATTCATTGATGTCATCTTGAACTTTCTATCAACAGAATTTCCACAAAGTAGGAAAAATTTGGCTACCCATAAACATTGACCCCAACGAATAAAAATGATTCCACAATATACTTTTTATACCCTTATATGTTAAATCTGAGAATAAAAAGTATTAAAAATCGATAAAAAAAATTATGTTATTTATAAAAACTCTAAAATGGAGATAGTTAGCTTTCCTGTTTAGTGAATATACTTAATAATTATCTAATTGTATACTTTGTTGATATTTTTTGGTCTCTCTCTCTCTCTCTCTCTCTCTCTCTCTCTCTCTCTCTCTCTTGCTTATATTCAACTACTATTATGTAGTTTTTGTAACTTGTTTGTTGCTATACGGTACTTGGGGTCAGTATATAACATTAACACCAGTGAATTTTTTAAGTGCCTTAATTAGTTTATTACACATGAAATTGGCAATATTGTAACAACTTACTTGATCACTCTGAAGCTGGTCTGTCTTAGTTATACACATCGGCAAGGAGTGTCTTTCTATATTTGTTTAAACTGCAAGAGACAGAACTTTTGAAGATCCAGTGTCAAGAAATACAATAATCTCAAATCAACAGTAAAAATGTGTGTATATATTTCAATTCTTGAGTAATATAACGCAAAATTTGAGCAGCCTTTTAAAAACAAACCAACATTTTTTACAATACTATTCCGAGCTTATTTTTATAAGTATCTATCAATTTGACCTACAAATTAATCTGAGTAACGACACAACTACGACATTATGATAATGGAAGACTACAAAGTCCTACGTTGATAACATATTGACATGTATATCTCTCCTCCTCTTATGCACGTGGTTTCGCTTTCGGTTGGTTTCGCTTTCAGAAAATTTAAGTATTATAATTGCAGTTCAAATCGAATTAAATATAGTAAGGAAAATTTTCGAAATATTTTTTTTTCTATTTTTAAATATTGTACAGTTTAAAGTTTTGAAGTTTCTTGGTATGTGTTAAATAAAAATCTAAATTTAAATTAAATATACATTCCAAAAAGTAAGAAAATGTATCTAGGCATAAGAGATACATTTTAATTGTGTTTAGAGAACGATGCAGAAAAGAAATCAACCGGTATAAATATAAATCAGAAATTAGCATATAGATAGATACGTAAAATATGTCTTTAATGTTCGTCGACCGTCCTTTTAAATTTCTCTGTTACTCTTTCAATGGTATAATGTTCAAAAGTAGCCTTATCAGGTCATAAAAACGAGCCTGTCATCAAGAAAAAAGAAAAAAATCAATACAATATGATAATTTAAAATTTTACGAAAATTTTTCGGATTAAGCAAATGTATATTTCAGTCAAATTAATTTGTGCATAATTTAATGATCCAGTTTTCAATACTACAAGACTTTGACCCGTGCGTGCACGGGTTGACATTGCATATGATATCGGGCATTTACAAAATAGATACATCGAAACACCGTATATTGTTGTCATTTGCATAACCAAACTCCAAGCCTACAATAATGCTTTTAATTTCACTACACTCTGCTGAGTTGGAATAATCTAACTGAGTCTCGGGAAATGCCTTCATCACAGTTAAAATGCCTCCCATATACCCGAAAAGAAGCAGAAAATTGCAGAATCGCTCCAAAACGATTTTGGAGAAAATTAATAAAGTTGCATTGAAAATAACAGTCAAATTGTTCAAATCAAACTATTTTGAAGCTGTAAATACCTTTCTTCAAAAAGTTTAATTCTATAACTGCAGAATTCAACATATTTCAACGACGTTTTTTACACATCATGTTGACATTCGAAACCCTCGGGATTTTTTTTTTATAGTAAATGCAGTCTTAGAGTTATCTCCCGTAATTTCTTTGACAGACAGAAAAAAAAATGTCCAATGAAAATTAACACACATTTGTTTTATCGTTTCCAAGTTTATCCATGCAAATGTGATATTTTGGAAACATAAAATAAAAAGCCCCCCGTGATTTAGCATGAATATAATGCGCAAGCGCAAGATTGTAAAATCCAAAAAAGTTAGATGATTTTCGGAATTTTTTGAGGAATTTACGTTGATTATTAATTAACGAAGCTTGACTGAGAAAAAATAAAAACAAATTGGTAATCTTCAAGTACCAATGATATTTAAAATTTATAAAACAAAAGACAGCACTCTTCCGATTTATCGGTATTAAAGCTAAAAAATTTGAGTCTATTATTTTAAAATAGTAGTATAGATAGGTTAACAGTGGCATATTAAGTGATTTTTTCAGTGAAAAGGGGGTAGGGGAGGAAAACAACCAAATCCCAGTATAAGTGTTTACTAAACAGTACTTAACTATTACATCATATTATACAATGGTAAACTTTGGGAATTCGTCATGGAATTTATCATCATAAAAGAAAGAATATAATATGCAAGCAAATGTGTTCTTTTCGTTCTTTGTATTTAAACTTAAAAATGGTTCTAATATACTTGTATACTAACATAGTCCTGATGTTTATCAACTAGGAAGTGTATTTTTCTTTAATCATTATTTACATGTAATGTGAACGTATTTATCATTATCTTAGATATTAACCAACTTCTTAGTGCAATCACATTAGTTCAAACAAGTATCTGATGATGAGGCCAATGGTTGTCTAGACATAATAATAAAATGACTGAATTAATTTGGATTAAAGAAAATGTTAACCTGCACGTTACAACAAATTTTATCAGTAATGATCAGCTGATAGATGGTGTGATGAAGTTGACGAAGGCTATATAAAAAAACATTTTCTATTTACATTTATTTTCGACATGCCAACCAACAAAGCGTCGGCAATGAAGCTGATACTCTTGCTTTGCAGCTTAGTGTGCATCGCTAACTGTATTGCTGAAAAAATTACCAATGACAATCCAAGGGCTTACAAATCGCCAAGTGGAGACAACCCACTCACGTTTGAAGTTCTTCCAGGCATGGGATGGGACAATCTTGCAAATGAAGAGAGAGGTATGGTTATCAATTTGAATTATTCACAATGCAGAACCACGGACGACGGAACATATCTTATTCCAGATGACGTTCATGTTATTCCAGTTAGATCAAGCCGGATGAGTGCATTTTCAAAGGTATACGATCACTGGTCTAATTATGAGTCCGATACCTCTGGATCAATGCTGGGGGTTCTTTCAAAGGATTTGGTTATAAAGTTGCGGGAAGTATGTCAGCTGAATTTCAAAACGTTAAGAAGCAATAAGTTGAGAACAAGGCCATAACGACGAAGGTGCAAACAAAATATCACCGATATACTTCTCAGATGCAGCCTGATGCAGAACTTACACCAGTTTTCAGAGCACGAATTTTAAGAATAGCTGATCACATTCAACGCGATCGGAACATGTCGGTCCGATATGAGAGCGAACTTTTAGTGCGCGACTTCGGTACACATGTAATAGGTTCAGTTTCTGCTGGTGCTTCCATTGTCAAACTAGATCATATATATTTGACTATATCTAATAGTGATACAGATACAGATTGCTCTTTATGCAAGTTTTTCTCATTCCGGTTTTTTGCCTCCGAAGATGCATCCATGTCTACTAAATACCAATGGTCAGATTCGAATTACCAAAAATATATGGGCAGTATTGCAGATTCTGAAATCCGCACTTACGGAGGTCCAGTAATGAATCCAGAAAATTTCACTTTAAGTACATGGACAGGGCAAATTGGGAACGATTTGGTTGCAATTGATAGGGATGGACTTACGCTTGACTTAATCATAACACCACAATTCTTTCCTGAGATTAGTGAGGGCGTTATCCAAGATATGTCACATTCCGTTCAAACGGCAATAATTACCTCCCTTCGCCACAATACCTATACAGGATGCACGGATCTGGACTCTCCTAATTTTAGCATAATTTCAAATGCAGACGATGGGTCATGTCAATTTCCTTTCTTCAATCTGGTCTTTGGTGGAGTATATCAAGAATGCAAAGTAGTTGATTCAACTGACAACTCTCCATATTGTGATACAACATTGGTATGTATCTTGCAGACCGGACAATATACAGTTCAACGTAACGAAAATGATTGCCACAGGTGCTATTTTTTCTATATGTAATTCGAAAACCTATCTAACAGTTGTTGAGTGCACCACCTATTGGTGCTATTCTAAATTCGAGCAACTGGAATATAGAGACAATGGGTTTCTGTTTGGGGGTTTGCATGCTCTTGGAACAAATAATATTGCAACAGGCTCACAATCGTGTCCTCCAAATCATTCCAGCGTAAAAATTGCAAATACTGCTAACATTCGTATAAGCGACGATTATGAAAACGCCGGACAGAACGCCATTCCATTTGCTGGGTTTTATAGCAAACAGAATGGAAATCCCTAATCAAATACAAGTGCAGATGGAAAATCATGCCCAAAAGGCAGTAGTCATTTGGCGTATATCGATAATATATATGAAATAATGTATTGTATACGTACGTCTCAAATTAAAACGTCGGATCTAAAGCTTCCTAATCTACAAATCCCGCATTTTATCGAAATACCTCGCGAAGAATTTGAGACATCATCTTACATGATATCTGATGACTCCAAAACTTGGAAAAAACTAATTGATCCAAAGATGACCGAATTCCAACCAGCAACAAATAACTGGACGACATTAGACTCAGCGGACGATGTCGAACAGCAGTTAAAAGGAGCCTTTAAACAGAATACAAAAGAAACTAAGCTGATGCAATCTGGAAACGACAAAAGAAGTACCGAACTCTCGAACGGAGAGGTTGCTGGAATCTCTGTTGCATCAACAACAGTTTTTTGTGTTTTGGTTGGAATTGCTATATCATTCTGGCGAATGCGTAGAAGTCAAAACAACGCAACGGTTTTGAAAATTTGCAGTCCTAAAAGTGAAAATGGGATAATTTCTATTGACTGGATTTCTAATCATAACATATAAAAGACGACTTATATCATCACAAATGAAAAATAATTGGTTTTTGTTTTTTAATTGATAAAATGTCATACAGATTAGTTGCTTATGTTAACATTATGTGATAATTTTATTTTCTACAATCGATGTTTTGACATGATGTTTTGAATTGATGTAGATGAATTAAAATACTTTTTACAATGACATTTACTACTGCGTTTTATGTCGAGTTCAAGGGAATTACACAAGATTTGATCTTAAAATTTAAAATGTTTTTGAAGATGATTTAAATTTAGAATAGCTATTATAGGTATTATTAATGCTTTGACAAAATTTGTAAGTCAAATATTCCGTTATAAGCACTATAAAGAGTTTGAAATTCTTTGTTTGGTAACAAATCTCAAGCCTTGTTATCGGTTACATGTACGTAACATGTGATTTATTGGAATAAGTTTTAGTCAAATGTTGTTCTCCTCTGTTGATAACATTATTTAGTTACACATCGAATCTGTTTACTTTGTTTGCTACGAGTCATTTTGTCTCTAAAAAATATAAAATCTACACTTTACATTTTTTGAAAAAATATATGACTCGACCTTTGCTTTAAACAATATTTTATTCAATATGATATATTGTTGAATGGGATTAGGCAGCAGCCACAGCCTATTTTAGCCATATTCTTACATCGACCTCATCCGACTCGACCTTTGTTTACATAACAATGAATTTTCATTTCTGTATCGCTCTTGTGACTTTACTTCTAACATTGAAATTTTAGTCAATCATTCAAAATTTGTACATAAAAAACCCCAAAATGTTGATATAAAATCTCTACCTCCTAAATAATTTGGTATGAAGTAAGCTTATATATACAGATTGCTGAATCAAAGCAACCAAAGGGCATTTTGGGAAAAATCGAAGCGGATGAAGTGAACGCCGTGAAGTTTCTGACTTAAAATGAGCTAATGTACACGAGAAATATATCATATATGATAAATGCATTTAGTCTTCATATTAAAACGTGTTAAATGATACAAACATTCCAATGAGATGGAGGCTATAAAAAGCCATACAGTATGTTGATCAGTATTTAACTGCGTCTAGATTTACTGGTTTGCATAAGGGTAACGCTTTCATGGTTTTTCATGGTTCGTTTAGTTTTCCAATATGGACATTTTTTTGTTGGTTCAAATCCTGCCTCTTGTTAATATGCAGGATTCTTTTAATATCATAATGATTAAGAGCAGCCTGTAATTTATGCCAGCTGAAAATAAAGATGATACATTAACATGTAACGCTTGATAAAGATAATAGATTATAGATTGCCCTAATTCATAATTCTGTTTCATGATGATTAACGATTGATTCAGTATTAATCTGCTTCAGTCATGTTTGCTTCAGACATATTGCTGAAAAAATTCCTTATATATATTTCCTATTGGCTGCTTTTATATCATACACATTTATGTAGTTTGGATCTGTTTTATAATCAAATGAAATTTGCTTTTATTAGAAACTTAGCCATGTGAACCTGTAAATAATATTTAGTGACTATATATCCATATTGAAGTAAACATTCTAAGATTTAGAAATGATGAAAATGTAAAATGAACTTTCCTTTTTTTTATAGAAGTTCTTTAACATATTGAGGTCTTTGAATGGAATATCAGGACTTTGTTTAGTCAATGACCTTTTTTTCATAATGCATGCCAGTTGTATAATTTCTTTTTATACTGAAATGTTTTTGCTGTGCTGGCATTTCAAAAGTTTTAAAGTTTTAATTCCAGAGAAAAAGTTTTGTACCTATTTTTTAGCGTCAAAATTTTCAAAATTCACACTGCAATTACCGTTCCGGTCGGGATTTTCCGGAAAATTACGTTCAGTGCTTCTGGATCATGTATTATGTTTTCTCTAAAAAAAATATTATGATATTAAATTGATCAGCGTGCTAATGTTTTAAATAAACAATTTATCGGAATCATTATGTATATCCCTTTTCTGAAAGACTCATCACCATTTGGCGCTTTAAATTAAAGCTATGATGTCAATTTGTATTGAAATTTCAGTGTTACAACATGTTCATAAAATGATTTTTTGATAATAATTTAACAAAAGCATTGTGTCACATGCAATATCAATAGTCTCAAACAAATTTATATTGTTTTGATTTAATACTAACACTTGTATTTTAAGAGGTAGCATAACAGTAAAAATCTTCAAATTGTTAACTGTCAAAACCTATAAATTTTTCTACATACTCATTTTTATGAGATTTGGACCCTATTATACTTTGCAAATTTTCATGATGTTTCGGCTTTTAGACCTTTTCCAGTTACATGTTATTCTTTTCAAATGGTTGATCTTTCGTACTATCGTGTGCATGTAGCACCCTCACATGTCAGAAACCTACCGGTGTATAGTTTACTACGTCCAATCCATGTACTTTTCGTGTTATTTTACCACTCGTCTGTACCTTGCAATTTCACTGCGTAAAGTCAACACAACAGTCGTAGCCGCAGTTTAAGCATTTTACTTCTGATTCTCATGCACCTAACATGAGGGGGCTACACATTGCATATCAATATCAACAAAAGACATCACTTTAACTATGATAATCATTAAAAATCATCTCATGAATTTTAGCAACACTCATAAACCTTCAAGTACAGCAACTCTCAATTTTACAAAAATATTGACAGGTACTTTATTCTTTTTTCCTTGCTACAATTACCTGAACCTATTTTACATCTGTTTTTGTTTTCCCAATTTTACACAATTTTATCGAAATACAACGGAGAGTGATACCTTATTACAATCACCGTTTAAAAAGCTTTTATGATTTAAGAAATGAAGACAATAATTTTTCTATTGATCGACATATCAAAGAAAACATTGACCGGAAAACTTCATAAATGCGCTGGAAAAGGAACAGCCAGCCTTGCAGTAATGTTGATTGATCTCAAGACGAAATCGTGAGAGGACGCTTAATTTTCTATTTCGTGAATCAAATAATGTGTTTTGTTTATTTTTGAAGGTTAAACTTGCAAGTTTTTATGTTTTTAAAGTTGTATTTTGTTTGCTGACAATAAAGCAGACACAACTTTACATTTTGTTGACAGTGTTTATTTTGGAAATTTCCGTTCTTTAGATAGTGTTAGATTAGAACAGTTTAGAAAAGTAGATCCGGCAAAATTTTTATTGATGCAGATATCAAAGAAATTTTTCGACCAATCAGAAGCGCCAATATTTCATCAAACGAATAGATATTAAACTAGATACGATCTTGTTACGAGTAACGAGTAGGTCTTCCGTTCAATTTTTAAACGATACGATTAAAATATCAATGAAATTTGAGATAACCACTCCATTTCAGGTTTTATATACCATCGACAATATCCTTTAAAATGCTTAACAAAGAGTTTTGCTTTTTCACATACAGCACATTAAAGATTTAAGATTTTAGTCCCCTAAAATCCCTAATTACGTCATCAATGGGTTTTGAAATGAGTTTTACAAACTGATAATGTTACGATCAACAACTTTGTTTCTATAATGCATTACAAAATTTTGATCGTTTTTAAGATATGTGTAATAGAGTTTACAAGTGTCTTGGCCCCTAATTGAAGTGGCCAGCCCTTTTTTCTTGAGTTTATTCGAAAGGTCTCACGAATACTAACATTTTTTGTTCTAACACTTATCTAGAATTGTTATTCATGTTTTAGATACAAATGATTGGATATTTTAGGGGCCAGCCTTCTAGATCCCTAATGGGGACAGACTTTGGTGTTTTGATTAATGGAATCGATTAGAATCATCAATGCAAACATTTTCTCTTCTACAATGCTTAACAAAATATGTCTCCTTTTTCAAATATATTGCGTCAAAGTTTAAGTACTTTGGCCCCTAAAAATCCCTAATTACGTAATAAATGGGCGTGGCAATGATTTTACCTGATAGATATTGTAACGATCAACAACTTTGCTTCTTTAATGCATTACAAAATCTTTATCGTTTTTAAGTCATCTGTAATAGAGTTTACGAGTGTCTTGGCCCCTTATTAAAGGGGCCAGCCCCTATTTCTTGATTTCTTTGAAAATGTCTTAAGAATGCTAACATTTTTTGTTCTTACACCTATCTAAAATTGTTGATCATTTTTGAGATACAAATGATTGAATATTTTAGGGGCCAGCCCTCTAGATCCTTATTGGGGACATACATTGTTATTTTGATTAATGGAATCGATAAGAATAAACAATGCAAACATTTTCTTTTCTACAATGCTTAACAAAATATGTCTACTTCTCTAGATATATTGCGTCAAAGTTTAAGTACTTTGGCCCCTTAAAATCCCTAATTACGTAATAAATGGGCAAAAGCAAGGATTTTACCTGATAGATATTGCTACGATTAACAACTTTGCTTCTATAATGCATTACAAAATCTTTATCGTTTTTAAGTTATTTGTAATAGAGTTTACGAGTGTCTTGGCCCCTAATTTAAGGGGCCAGCCCCATTTTTTGATTTTGTTGGAAAGAACTTTTGATTATCTACTACTTTTATTATATATGTTTTATTAAATATCAACTCATAAAAAGATACAGATCAAAACGTATGAAAATTTTGATTCGAAATTCGTACCCAATTTTCGAGCCTAGGCGAGCTCAAAGAAATGGCGCTACTGGCGTAAAAAATTGCATTGTGCACAACTTGAAACTATGGTCTACCTATCCTGAAAATTTTATATTCACATCTCTGATAGTCTCTGAGTTTATGTCTGCACAAAGTTGGTCATAAAAACTTACAAAATCGGTCGTAAATCGAAACCGGAAGTGACAATTTCCAAATTTCAAAAATCTTCTAGAATTATGACCACTGGCAATCATCTGTGAAATAATGGTCGAAATCGGCCGAATAGTTTTCGAGAAATCGCGTGCACAAAATTCGTTGAAAAAAATAATAAGAAGAAGAAGAAACAGTACGAAAACTATAAGGTCTTCCGTTGGAAACGGAAGACCTTAATTATATATATAAATGATTGCTTAGAGAGACTATTAAAATTCTTTAGTTATTGATCCATTGAAGATAACTTTGTTATTATCAACATCATTTTGAATGTATTCAAGACATTTATGAAGAGTTAAGATATTTATATGAATGTAAATTGACATTATAGTAGAATCTACCAAAAAAAATAATGAACTTACATATATTGAAAATTGGATAAAAAGACAAAAGCGAAGAATAACGGTTGCAAATCAATGTTTTTCTGAACGACGTTATTCAAAATAAAAACAAAGATCGCGTATTGCAGTACTCATGCACATATAAGCAATGCAGTTTTGGGTTTTTTTAATGATTAAAATGAAAAGAAACATAACCTTATTCATTTCACAAACAAATTTTAACTTTAACCAATTTCATATTAAGTCTCGTTTAACAACCCACTCTTTTAGCAAAGCTGCATTGCATAAACAATCGTCAGGTTAAACTGACATTCATTATAGCTCCGCAGAAATGCACAGCTCATATTTCCTTTCATATTATGTAACCGACCGCCATCTTGTGGCCGATTAAAAAGAGAAGTTTAACATACCATCTTAATAAGAACTTATTTACTTCAAACAATTAACTGTAATTCAACTAAAAAATACATAAATCATCTAAAAATACTCTTAATTATTAAAATCTACAGTTTCAAATTGTTTTGAGGCACATAAATAACAAT